>NW_024423343.1:72922145-73156318 GCF_017311325.1 Ursus maritimus | reverse complement strand
AATAAATAAATAAATAAATAAATAAATAAATAAATAAAAAATAAATTTGCATTGTTCAAAATACTGTATGGTTTTTGTTATAGAAGTCCAGACAGACTAAGACACCAGACTATGAGGGAATAAAATTACAGGGCATAAACTTACAATAACCAGGTTTAAAAATTTGTATTGAAATATAAGGTCATATAAAATAAATTATGTTTTAATTTACAAGTCATTTTATTTACAAGCGTGCCATAGCTTTTTAAGCAGCACTTTTTATAGAAGCATGAAATGGCAGAGTAAAATGATAAGACCAAAGAATAGCTAGTAAAGATTCAGCATTTAGACTCTTGTTAATCATCTGAAAATTATGTTGCATTCTTTTAAGATTTTGCATAAAATTTTCTGAGTCAAACTCAACTAAGTAAAAAAAAAAAAGGTGTTTTTATTTTCTTTTAAATCTTTCATGAATAAAAGATATAATGTCCTGTATTGCTACATTACTGACATAAATACAGTCACTAACAGCAAGGTCTATTTTTTAAATATTTATTCATTTATTTATTTGAGAGAGAGAGGGAGAGAGTAGGGGGAGGAACAGAGGGAGAGAATCTTCAAGTATACTCCATGCTAGTGGGGAGCATGACATTAGGGCTTGATCCCAGGATCCTGAGATCATGACCTGAGCTGAAACCAAGAGCCAGATGCTCAACTGACTGAACCACCCGGGTACCCCCAGCAAGGTCTATTAAACTCTAGACAAGAACAAGAATTCACATGAAACCGTATGAGTAAATATACTAGCATAATGGGACAGAAATTTTACATTGAATTCACAGCTGTCTTTTTTAAAGCTTCCTTTGGAAAAAAACCCATGATTTTTTAAAATTTAAATTCAATTAGCCAATTTATAGAACATCATTCATTTCAGTTGTAGTGTTCAACAATTCATCAGTTGTGTATAACACCCAGTGCTCATCACATCACATGCGGTCCTTAATGCCCATCACCCAATTACCCCATGCCCTCAACCACCTCCCCTCCAGCAACCCTCAGTTTGTTTCCTATAGTTAAGTGTCTCTCATGGTTTTTCTCCATCTCTGATGACTTCCCATTCCGTTTTCCCTCCCTTCCTCTCTGATCCTCTGTGCTGTTTCTTATATTCCACATATGAGTGAAACCATATAATAATTGTCCTTCTCTGATTGTCTTATTTCACTCAGCATAATACCCTCCAGTTCCATCCTCGTTGATGTAAATGGTAAGTTTATCCTTTCTGATGGCTGAGTAATATTCCATTGTAATATTCCACATCTTCTTTATTCATTCATCTGTTGATGGACATCATAGCTCTTTCCACAGATTGGCCATTGTGGACATTGCTGCATCCTTTCTTGATAAAAACTCTCCACAGTGTAGGGATAGAGGAAACATACCTCAATATCATAAAAACCGTCTATGAAAAGCCCACAGGGAATCTCACTCTCAGTGGGGAAAACCAGAGAGCGTTTTCCCATCAGGGTTCTGTGGTTTGTGCAACCACAAACTAAACATGTAATGTAATGTGTCTGGTTACTATTTCAAACAAGGTCAGGAACACGACAGGGTTGCCCACTCTCACCACTATTGTTCAACGTGGTGCTAGAAGTCCTAGCCTCAGCAATCAGACAACAAAAAGAAATAAAAGGCATTCAAATTGGCAAAGAACAAGTTAAACTCTCGCTCTTCGCAGATGGCATGATAGTCTATGTAGAAAACCCGAAAGACTCCACCCCAAAACCCGAAAGACTCCACCCCCAAATTGCTAGCACTCACACAGGGATTCAGCAACATGGCAGGATGTAAAATCAACGCACAGAAATCAGTTGCATTTCTATACACTAACAATGAAACAGAGGAAAGAGAAATTAAGGAATTGATCACATTTACTAATGCACCAAAAACCATAAGATACCTAGGAATAAACCAAACCAAAGAGGTAAAGGATCTGTACTCCAAAAATTACAGAACACTTATAAAAACATGATTTATATTTGGCCTCATGTCTTGTGTTGTTCCCATACTTATCTGATTCTTCAACAATTCTCTCTTTTAGAACATTTTCTAACGGGTCTGTTCAAACCAATCAATATAATTATATTCAGAAATTCTAATTTGGTTAAGTGAAGTTTTGAATATTTATTTTTTAAAAAATAAATTCATTTGTTTTATAATATTCCTCTTTTTCGCATTTTAACTTTATTTGCATTTTTAATCTATGTGCACAGTCTCAATTACATCGACAATGTCTGATTTTATTCTGCTATATTTGTAACCACAACATTCCCCAAAATATCTTAGTTTTATAAAATTTGTGACTAAGAACTTCTGAAAGGCACAGAGGTTAAACTTCCGATTAAGATGCAGGATAATTTGAGACAGCTCCTTTCTTTGACACACACAGAGATAACAAAGAGAACATTGGAGACCTTCAACTTTATTCACATAAAAAGCAGAATATCAACATGCACTTGAAACTGAAAGAATTGTTTCTCACAAAGGAGCTATGGGTAATGCTGATACTGCAGACCTGCTTGGCTCTGTGTCCAGGGAGAAAAAGAGGTGCTCAGAAGTTCAGCTCCTGAGGGAAAAGATAGACCTCCCCCCCCCAAAAAAAGTTCTTTTTAAGGTGGAAGACCAAAGTCAGTCTGCAAGGAAAGCATATCTCCTCAAAAGAAAGTCTGGGAAGAAAGTGTGTAGCTCATGAAAAGAATGACAAGAAAAGCAGGGGGGACTCTGGCTTCTAGAAGGCATGACATCAGAAGAAAAGCATACATACAAATATTCAACCACAAACTAAACATGTAATGTGTCTGGTTTTTATTTCAAAATTCCCAAATTCACAGAGATGCAGAAGGCTCAAAATCATCAATACAAAATGTAGGTCTGTGCCGCAGACCCCCCCCAAAAGTGTTAGAGACAACACAACCCACAAGAAAAGTTAGCGGTAAATATGGTTGGGTGAGTAACCTTGGGGAACCATCCTCAAAAACAGCTGGCAAGCCAAAATCCCAAATGACACAAAGAAACAACAAAGAAAACACTTTATTCTAAATTTCTTTTTTAATTTAAATCATTAAGGTGTCTGAAAAAATACCTTAAATAAATGTGTTTAGAATGCTTAAAGAATAAATAGATATTATGCATAAAAATGAAAAGGACAATAGGGGAGTATTATGACCAACTATATGCTTACAGACTTGGTGACTCAGGTGAAAAAGACTACTTTTTAAAGTCACAAACTGCCAATGCTCTCTCCGAGGAAATAGATGGAATAAAGCATATGTCCATGCAAAAATGTATGCATGCAAATGCTTACAGTGACTCTATTTGTAATCACCCAAACCTAGAACAACATTTGTCCCTCACCTGGTTAATGGATTAATTAACTGTGGCATATAGAGGGGTGCCTAGGTGGCTCAGTCGGTTCAACATCTGCCTTAGGCTCAGCTGATGATCCCTGGGTCCTGGAATCCAGCCTGCATGGGGCTCCCTGCTCAATGGTGAGTCTGCTTCTCCTTCTCCCTCTGCCTCTGCCCCTGCTCTCTCTCTCTCTCTCTCTCAAATAAATAAAATCTTTAAAAAATTAACTGTGGCATATTTATACAATAGAATACTATTTCTGCAATAAAGGAACAAAACACTGATATAGATAGCAAAGTGCATGAATCTCAAATACATCATGCCAAGTGATAAAGCCAAACTCAAAGACTACCTCATATATGATTCGACTTACATGACATTGTAGAAAAGCAAAATTAAAGGACAGAAAATACATGAGTGGTTGTCAGGAAATGGATGTGGTGTCAATGGGTTGATTGCAAAAGGACCTTTTGGGGTGATGGGAATATTCCATATCTTGATTGCAATGGTGTTTACACAATTGCATAATTGTTCTGGCTGGGACTTCTGGATTGCAGTTGTGAAAGCAATCATTCTTATTTTGTTTCTGATCTTAAGGAGAAAGCTTTCAATCTTTCATCATTGAGTTATGATGTTAGCTGTGGGTTTTGGTAAATGTGCCTCATTGCTTTAGGTAAATTGTCTTCTATTTCTAGTTTGTTGAGGTTTTTATCATAAAAGAGTGTTGCATGTTATCAAATGCTTTTTACATCTACAGAAATGATCCTGTGGGATCTTTCTTTCTTTCATTCTATTAATGTGATGTATAACATCGATTTCTTACGTTGAACCAAACTTGCATGCCTGGATTAAGTGCCACTTGCTCGTGATGTATTATCACTTCAGTGTGCTGTTTGGTTCAACTTGTTACTGTTCTATTGAGTATTTCTGCACCTATATTCATAAAGTATATTAGTCTGTAGTTTTTGTTTCTTGTGCTATTTTTTGGCTTTGCTATCAGGGTAATATTTGATACCAAGGTAATGTTGCCTCATTGATTCTGTGAGAAAGTGTGTCTTCTATTATTTGGAAGAGTTTGAGTAGGATTGATTTCAATTTTTTAAATGTTTTGTAGCATTTACCAGTGAAGCCATCTGGCCCTGGGCTTTCTTTGTTTTTGTTTTTTGTTTTTTTGTTTTTCATTCAACGGTTTAATTATAATGTTTCTTGGAATGGATCTCTTCGAGTATATTCTGTTGGTTCATTGTGATTCTTGAATATATGGATTCGTGTCTTCATCAAATTTAGGAAGTTTTCAGTCATTGTTTCTACAATTTTTTTTTCCCTGCCCATTCTTCAATCTCCTCGCCTTCTGGGACTTACACTGTGTATTTTTATATTGTTGATGGTGTCCTTTAGGTCCTTTAGGTTCTACTCATTTTTGTTCATTCTTTTTTCTCTTCAGTCCCCAGACTGGATCATTTCAAATGCAGTCTTGAATTTCACTGATTTTTTTCCTTCTGCCTGCTAAAATCTGCCATTGAATTTCTATAATGAATGTTTCATTTCAGTATTTGAGTAAAAGAAGATAGACGCAGAAGAGTATATACTTCATGAGTCTTTTCAACTAAAGCTTTAAAATGGGCAAAACTAATAACAGGGGTTCCCCTGAAATAAGAAAACACAACAACAAACAACAGTCAGGCAAGATTTTCTTTTCTTTAAAATAAAATTCAGGAGGGTGGGAATTTTCATGGGGCAGAAATGAGGTTATTATAAGGAAGCCATAAAAGATAGGGCACAGCATTCTGAAGTGCCAGGGATATTGTATTTCTTGGCTTTGTTGGTAATTATATGGCCATTCACTTTATATTAAGAAATTAGGTTTTTCATTTCTATTTCATGGGTCTTTTAACATATGTGTCATACTTCAAAATTCAAAAAATATATTAGAAATTTTATCACTGAAAAATGTGGATGATTTCTCTCATATACATAGTTGAAGGACAAACAAATATATTAGCTCAAATGTGAAAAGTGGAAACATGTTATTCAGCATGAATAAGGAAAGTGAAAGTAAATGAGGTGCTTGACTCCTCTCAAAATGTGTTAAATAAATTCATATTTAGCTAAAGAAATCACTGTCCTTTCAGTCTCACTGAGATGATTTTTAAAGACAGATGAGCTATGAACAGCTGGTCCATTTTCCTTTTTATAGATGTTTCACTAGAAAGATCTTCATTTCCATTACATCAGTTAATAGACTACCATATCAGACACTGATGCTCACTTTCCTCTCTTGATAACATTTCTGTGATTTACATCTCCTTTTATTGAAGTTTATTATTCACGAACTGTGGTTTCTTCCAAAACTGATTCTCATCAAACATGACCTTTCATGTTTTTCTGTTGTACTGTAATGCCACTTACTTGGTAGATGATTAAAGTTCATGTCATTCACAAATCTACTCACCATATCTATTTCATGCAGTCATCAGTGAGGAGACACATATTTCATTTTAACTTTAAAATAATCTGTCTTGTGTATTCAAGGAAAGATGTCAGTCTCTGTCTTTTTGGCAGTGTCTTTCTTTTTTCAGTTTTTGAAAGTTAAGACTACAGATGGTGACTATCTACAGTTCTAGATCTGTGATGGTTTTTGAGCCAGTTATGCCACAGGCTAAGAGTCTAAGGAGCCCTATGTCCATCAGGCCTGGCATAAGCTCCCCAGATACATATCTTGGTAGCAATCATGACTGTTTTTCTTTAACTTCAGGGATGATCCAAGAATTGTAGCACTTGTTGAAAATGGACCATTCAAGTTTCGACAATTTATATTCCTATCAGTCTTAAATCTTCTTTACAGTGTGACAAGTCATTCTGCCTAGTCCCATGCAGAAACTGATCACTCTGACTCACGTTCCCTAGTTAGGAGCATGGAGTCTGCCTAGCTCCTGTCAATACCACCCCCCATTAAAAAGGCTGAGTCATATTACCCCTATATCCCATCCACTTCTGGAAGTCCTGCTGTTTTTATCTGGTCTCTCGGGAATGACCACCTTTTGCTTAACTCTAAACAATCAGTGGCTACTTAAATGTCCCACCATTCTGTTCCATCTCTGATGTTGTACCAGTCACCACCGATAACTGTCAGAGTTATGCCTGTGCTTACCAAATTTTTTGGACACTGTCTCCATCTGTGCAACTCCTCTACTTTAGGATATTAACTAAAATCCAGACAGTTTTTCTCATCTTCTCATTCTGCCCTAGTGAGTACATCTCTGAACTGTTTTGCATTACTTCAATTAAATGGAAGCCAAAAACAATAAGGTCCTCCAAAATGTTAAATAACTGCAGCAAGTGTTGAAAATTGAGGAAAATAACTTAAAAACTACATGAGAAAACATTCTGGGACAACTATAAATTCAGGGGTATGGGTCCATGTAGCCAAAGATATAAACTGGATTGGTTTGTATATATAATTTCTCCATGAAATCCCATATGGCCAAATTAGCAAACCCTTGCAGATAAACCAATATCTAATATGGATTTTTCACATCTATACACACATTTTTTGGAAAAAATGTATACTTATTTCTTTGATGCAAAAATTTTCTTAAGTTGCCTTTCAGTTTCTTAAATATTGAAAGTCTAATATTAAAAGATTTAAAAAAATCTATTAAATCTAAGTGGTATGAAAATTCAAAGTGAAGTAATATTATATCATATAATCCATATAGTTATAGTAGACATTCTCATAGATAAAATGTAAGAAATTCAATAGATGGATTCCCATAATAATTCTATGACTTGTTGTGCATACTCATATTTACTAATTGGATTGTATATCTTTATTTTATCTATAAACTATAATTGATGTCTGCCTTTAAAGGTCACCATTAAATGAAAACAATCTGTAATAGAATTTATCAGGTGAAGAAAAATATAAGTGTAAAGATAGGATTCTATCCACAGTATAAAGCTTAAAGTTAAGGATAAAATTCAGTGGTTAGGCTCACAGAGCTAACACCTAGCATATTAGATATCAGTTTAGGGCAACAAAGTAATTCCAAATTTAAATGTACACTGAAATATTTTCTATACTTTTATGATCATCTTAACTTGTCAAGCAATGACTTTGTGCCAGAAACATGTTTTAAACTTGCAAACATAAATAGGTAAGCAAGTAAGTATGTACATAAATAAATAATAGGTAAGACTTTCTATTAACATATGAAGGGGTTGCTGAATTATTTGTTTTATGAAGAAAATGGAGACCAACAATAAAATTGTTCTCGGAGTCCTCATCCTATTTGATGTTATTTTGACACTGCCTTTACAATATGCATAGAGGTTAGTATTATGTTATCTTCAAACTTATTATATACAGGTTATAGTTGGAGACAGCTTTAAAGCAGCAGATTACAGATGCTTGCTTGTAAGGCACCTAGTGGAAATTTCCCAAGAAAAATCTAGACAGGAGAGTGATGGAAGCTTGCAAACTACCTATGATCCCAAAGGACAAATGGCTGCTGAATGAGGGTACACTTTGCCCAAACAGTAACAATGGAACACCAAAGGCCACATGCTAGTGTGAATAATGTGCAGAATTACATGGAAATTAATTTGTTTGTTTGTTTATGTATTTATTTAAAGATTTATTTATTTATTTTAGAGAGCAGGAGAGGCAGAGGGAGAAGGAGAGAGAATCTCAAGCAAGGGGCTTGATCTCAGGACGCTGAGATCATGACCTGAGCTGTAAGCAAGAGTCCAACACTTAGCCAACTGTGCCACCCAGGCATCCCTACATGGAAACAATTTAAATGTCTTGAGGGCCTGGAATTTTCCATTACTTGTCTCTCTTATATATGCTCACTAATTAGTGGTAAAATTTGCTGGGAACAAATTTATCATGCAACCGGTTCTGTCTGTGGGTTATCTTCCCTTGATATGTTTTTCTTCTGAATATTTTCACACAGAATCTTGTCTTTATCATAAATTTAATTGGAAAATCAAATGGTATTTCTACCCTAAAATAGCAAAACCCTGACTCCTTAGTTTGGTTTTCTACACATTCTGTTTCAATTTCTAGGAGTCACTTAGTTTTACCTCTTTTTCATACTCTTTATGAAAATAGTCCTCAGCAACTTTTATTTTTCCTGCCCATTTTTCTTATAATTTTCTCTTCCATTTCTAC
This sequence comes from Ursus maritimus, assembly GCF_017311325.1. Taxonomy (NCBI): domain Eukaryota; kingdom Metazoa; phylum Chordata; class Mammalia; order Carnivora; family Ursidae; genus Ursus; species Ursus maritimus. Next base: position 73,147,758 of record NW_024423343.1, on the reverse strand, counting down.
TACCACCCTACTTGTTCAGATGTATACTGCTTAATTCCCGGATCTGCCCCTAAAGCCTCCACCTGCTGTCACGTAATCTAAGCTCTGCACTCTCCAATTCTGACTTCCCTTTCTGGTGTTATTTCTTTCCTAGAAAATCTGTTTTAACTTTCCACCTGTGTTCATCTAGCAATGTTCTAGGATCCCTCAGGTACCAGGTAAATACCACCTTTGCCACCCTGACCGGTGACCACAACCTGAAGTGATCTTTTGATCCTCTACAATTATAAGGCACATACCAGTGGAACTCTCATCTGCACTCCCTTTTATACTTAGTTATGAACATGTCTCAGCTTGCTTACAGAGTAAGTTCCAGGATAGCTGAGACTATGGCAAATATTTCCATAGCCATCGTTAGTTCTTCACACTGTATCTATTATAATCAAATACTCACTTGAGTACTTTTTGAATAACTTAACAAATTATGAAAGATACATATTATTGACTTCCAGGAAAATTGGTTTGAAGGAAATAACAGGTGCATTGGTGTTATAAGAAGGTGATACTATCAATTTTATACAATGGATTATATACTTAGTTAGTAAACTGTACAACCGCAGGCAAAAAAAAAAAAAAAAAAAAGGAAGAAGTAATGGAACATGAAGTGAAACTCCTCTCCTCCCCTCCCTTTACCCTTCTCTCCATTCCCCTACCCTTCGCTTTCTTTCCTCACCATAATATCAGGGAACCTAGTCCATGTAATTCAGACAAATGTGATTCCATCTCTATGACACTCTTCTTTGGTGAGTGTGTCTTATAAATAAAACTTTTCAGCAAGAGTAGAGACATTACACTTCTTGACTAATTAGCGATCATTAACCAACCTAGAATTGAATATTTTAAGTACTCCGTTCTTTTAATCTGTGGTATTCATGATACATAGAATTTTCTCCAGTTTTTAGTGTTTAATGTAAAGACAATTAAAATTAAAATAAAAGTACTTTATAGGAAGCATTGTTTCTATTTTCCTTTAGCCCCTATATGTATATGTACCACTATTTTATATAGTCATAGTAAGATGGCCCTGATCTCTCTCTTCTCTACTTATTTCTCCAACCACTGAGACCTGGCTTCTACCATCATTTCATTGAAATCACTCTTGTTCAAGTCATCCATAATCTTCTAATTATTAATTTCAATGGTCATTTTTAACGCCTTTCTAATTTGTGTACCAATGTGATGCTGATGATTAAATGTCAACTTTTTCTAGTACCATCTACTTTTCTGACCACTGAATGACCACAAGCTATTCCTTGTTTGTTCAATTTTAAACATGATACTCTCTAGCTTTCTTAACTATACACCTGTGGTTTCAACTATATCATAGAAGCTGACAGCTCCCAAATATACATCAATTTACAAGAGTATTCTTTTAAGTCCTGTGTCTCTGATCTTCTCATGAACATCTCCATCTAGATGTCTCCAAAATCCATAACACTTGATAATTCCAAAAATAATTCATCAGTTTTTACCAGGAAGCATGAGAAATCACGTAATGTTCATGGAAAGATGGACATTCTTCGTGGGTTGGGACACATGGCTATGTAAATGTTATTTTCTCTTCCTCAAAGCCAATTCTTGAAGCCTGAACACTGTCCTAAACCTAGCTTTCCTCAATCCCTACACCTATATGGACAATAATGTTTGTCAACTATACTTCTAAATGCTCTCAAATCCATACCATCTGCCTAGTTCTGGACTATATGAATTCTGGCCCCAGTTATTTCAATATTCATCTTTTTCCATGCTCTATCCCTTTCCCCCTTTCCAGTTCTTCACTCTGCAACTAGAGTGATAGTTCTAAATTGAACTCTTATCAGTCCTTTGCTTAAAATTTATTAAGGGCTCCTCACTGTCTTCAAACTCTTAACTGACCTATAAAGGACTTCATGATTTATATCCCCCACTAATCTTTTTGTTTCTCCCCTCTGCCTTGGACCCTATGTAATAGCCAGACTGAATACTTTACAATCCTTATGGAGTCTCTTACATTTTTCTTCTGTTCTTTGCTAATTAAGTTCCTCTCAGCCTCTGCTTTCATACTGACTTCACCTGAAGAGTTTCTACTCCTCTGTTGAATATCAGCTCAAGAATAATCTTTTAAAAGTTTTCTTGAAATCCTAATATTTCCATTATAATTAGATCTTATTCCCACCTCAATGAGACCTTATATTATGTTGCAATGCGGTTTGTTGTTTTAAAATTTATTTCCCTCACTCTCCTACAAGCTTCCAGGAAAATTAGTACAGTTCAGTTCCTGTTAAATAATATGACTGCCCAAATATAGGTTTGTTCCATTGAACTCTGGGCTGACTGGCATAGAAAATTAGTGAATATGATTTGTCTTTGGGCAGAGACATGCAATAGGTTCATTCAAACTTTTTATTTTCTTTCCATTTTCCAGCTTCCTTGCATCGAAGTGGTGTCTTTAAGTTAAGTTTGTACAATAGATGTGGGTACCAGCAATGTAACAGGACACCTAAAATCCCCTGCTGGGTCTGCAGCTTACTCTTTCTTTTCCGTTATCGGCTTCATGCGGATTGTTAAGCCAGGAATTCCGAGATCCTAGAAATGGCACTGGGTGCCTACAGACCCATAAAGTGAAAACAAAACAAAACAAAACAGTTATTTGTGCATCTAGAACAGTCATTAATTCAGACAGAATGTGTTGCTTGAGGACTGTTGGTTTTTGGAGAGTTCAGTATTCCTTTTAATTTCCTTTACCTCCTGAGCAGGAATGAAGTAATTCAGTCAAATGCAGGTATAGTCATTCTACAACAATGTTGCTTTAGGTTGGAGTTTTATGTTCAAAGAGGATGGATTTCAATGTATCTGGTTCTGCAGGCTTGGCTACTTTGTGTTATATGTTTGTTTTATTTCTTTGTCTTTGGAATCAGTTTCTAGCAACAGGCCTTCTTGAAATAAAGGTTATATTCATAACCAGTGGTGAAAGGAATTTGGAAATCTGCTCTCCAGGCTTGCCACCACTCTCCTAAAAAATCAAGCAGAAGGCAGAGAGGACTTGAAAGCAGGAATGGAGTGGATAGTTTAAATACTCTATTATAGAGACATTCGTCTCCCATGATAGGTTCATTTCTTTATGCCAGTCGGGTGATAAAGTATTTTGGAGAACTGCCAAAGTAATTTCTCCATTTGTTGTTAGTATAGACCTTAGGCCTCTGGTGGCCTTTGCAAAACAAGTTGGTGATGGGCCCGAGTGTGCTTGCTGTTACTTCAGAAGACTAGTTTGTGATATGAGTGGAGGGTCTTATAATAAAGTGAGTTGACACAAAGAATCTATTCCGCACTGTTCTCTTGTGACTCTGTGAAAGTGACATGCAGCTGGTCAGAGTCAGGAATCCTGAGTTCTCTTAGAATAAGATTCATCAGGACCTCAAAACAAATTTGAATTTGTTCATGAGCTTTGTGTTTTTTGATACACTTAAATGTAAAGGCAAATTTTTTGAACAAGTCTAATTAGAAACAAGAGAGAAAATGAATGCAAGCAACTCAAAACTATATATTCACACTGACCTGAGGGAATTGACAGCACTGCACTTTATTATTTTTTCCCCTCAAGTCACCGCTATCATATGAAGTATAGATTAGGAATCAATACTGTGATTTGGGAAAATATGAAAAAGAAAACTTGGGTGTGTTTTACATAACATAGTATGGAATATATACTTTAGTTCAAATTTTGTATGCTGGAACCTATGAATTGTGTTTGTATTTTTGAGGGGGAAAAACCCCCAGAAGTTGTAAAATAAAGGTTTATCTTTCATAAGGAAGATTCCCATTCTTGTTTACCCTCCAAAAAATCAGGTGCTGCAAAGCATCCTTTAGAAATGGTACCGACATAAGCTATTTTGCGCTGCATTGCTGAGCTTCCACTTTCTGGTTAAGTCAACATATTTTCTCGTATCGTCCTCTTGGAAACATACACCTCCCCTCCCTGTTCACACTCAGTTTTCCTCACCTGTGTGCTACTCAAGGGCACTTCTTCAGTTGGCTTGGCTTTTTCTCTCATACAGCTACAACAAACTGTCCCTTTTGTCCATTTCTCTCACTTAGGCTCCTGAGGATTCCAATTCTGATGACCCACAAGGAATTCCTACCCCCTTTATAAACAGTCAAGATATACAAATCTAATTTCTTTAAAATCGTTTTTCTCTAGAATGGCATTTCTTCCTATCTTTCCTCTTAAATATTTACTGGCTCATATTTATGGTAGAGGGAAATAATTAATTCTGGGTATGATGAAAAAAATCAGCAAACTCAAGATTGAAATAAAAATATTTCAAGCTTCATATTTCTTGTATTACATCATTTTCGTCCAACAGGTATGTATTTAGTAATTATCATTTGCCTAGCATACTGTTAGGGGCTGGGGGAATAAAAGAGAATATGGCACGGTTACCTGAGGTGAACTTATGCAAAAATAAATACATAGTAATGTGATCTTCACAGCAAAGTATGTATGAGTCACAGAAATAACACAGAATTTATTCTGATATTTTTATTTTTGGGTTTTTTGTTTTGTTTTGTTTTTTGGGTTTTTCTTAGAAAGAGAGAGTATGAGTGGGAGCGGGGGGAGGGGCAGGAGAGGGAGACAAAGACTCTTAAGCAGTCTCCACACTAGTGCACAGCCCAGTGCAGAGCTCAATCTCACGACCCTGAGATCATGACCTGAATCAAAATCAAGAATCCATCCCTTAACTGACCCAGGAGCCCCAATAACACAGAATTTAAACTAGTGCTCTCTGGAAGCTATAATCATCAGGAAAGTATCATGAAAGTAGAGGTTCTTGAACAGAATTGTAAGAGGACAGTAGAAGTGCCCAGACTTACATAAATTAGGAATTCCAGAAATAGTAGTAACATATGTCAGTATCAGCATGTGACTCTTTTGTCTTTGTTTCATTTAACATACACTGGGTCAAATGGACTTATGATATATTTTATTCTTCATAGCTCACATGTTTTATCACCAAATCCATCATGCTTCTACATAAAATTATTGTATTCCCAATAATCATCAATATCATCTCTCTCACCCAAGTTCAGGAGCCATACCTCGCTGTGTGGCTATATCCTAATACACAGTTTTGTCTGTATTAGAAGCAGAAATCATCTCCTATCTCTTTTCTTTTCTTCATGGGCTCATTCTAGGACCCTATATAAGACATTAGAACCGTATGGCAGGACGTGGTAAAATCCCAAAGTAACAGATCAAAAATCTTCCTCTCAGTAGGCTTGGCAAACACCTGTTCTGATAGGATGTAACAAAGTGACCGCATTTCTGAACACCTAATTTGCTTCTTGCTCTATACTAAAGAATAGCTGAAATAAATATTGTCAATGACCTTTATATGTTTCTCTTTGTTAGCCATCCAGATATTTGATAGATATTTAGAATCAATTAAGACTAGGCACCACACAAGAGAGAAACATTTTTTCTAGACATTTTTCAAATAAAGGCGGAAGCTTTAAAGGTATAATACTATTTAAAGACTCTCAGAATGCATGCTGCATAACAAAATTTCCCTAGCCTTCCATGTCCCAGGGTACGCTTCATTTATAATACTGTAACCAATATAAACAGTATGTAGAAAAACCCAAAGGATTCATGGTTCCTCTCATATTTCAAATAGAAAACAATGGGCTAGACAATCTCCAAAAAAGTGACAAATTATAAATCAAATTTTCCAGGAGCAAAAAGCCACTTGGAAACTCCCTCCCTAAAATATATCATCTCTCACTAAAAAAAAAAAAAAAAAAAAAAAAGGCAGAATAAAAATTACCCAGTAAAGAACTATAAATTCTTAATTGCTTAATAGGGAGTTCTATACTTGGTAGAAGATTTGAACAGGATTTATGCAAGGCCCTTTTTATCTACATTTTTAGTATTATTTGATGTTAAAAATAGATAAAAATAAAATAATGTAATTGTTCTTTTATGGACATATCTTTCATGGATATGAACTATATTACCAGAGTGTGTCCTTAGAAATCATATTCAGCTATTACTCCTTGAAAAATAGAGAAAGAGTGTAAGAAGAAAAGGACAACATTTATACAGCATAGATGCTCAAAGTTACAATCCAAGATTAATTTTGAGTAGGAAAGTTCTAAAGCATATATTGGTAAGGACACAAACAAATCTTCAAAGCTGTCTTGGTTCAAAGCATATTTTCATGAAACTATAAATTGTTTTGCAGAAAGTGATTTTTGAAATTAATGTAACAGAATCATTCATGATTGAAAGGAAATCGGTGAGTGAGAAAGCTTTAAGAAAAGCTTATTGTGTCCATTTTCGATTCATAACATTGAATAGCTACTACATTATTTATAATCATAAAATACTTAATTTATTAAAATCATACAATATAATATAAATCAATTTGATTGAATAATAAAGCTAATGGAATAAAAGTCCTAAAACACAAGATTAATTTAGAATATATGGGAAAGGGGAAAGGGGAAGAATACAGAATACAAGTACACAAATGATCATTTGGATTATTTTTCAGAAAATGTTCAACATTCTTTCCTTGTGACCATGAATAAAGTATGTTTCTTTCTTGCATTAATGTTGTGCTTGGCTATGTAACTTACTGTGACTAATGGAATATAATGATGTTAGTACAAGGAAAGACTTGGCTTGGATCTTACACTCTAATGGTCTGTCATGAGAGAAATATGCCCCAGATAGCCTGGGCCTCAAAACGGGCCCCATAGAAGACTGCCATCCCTGCAGAGGCTAGCTCTAGGAAGATGAGATAAATATGGAACTAACCTGAATGTTTGTCTGCAGCCAGGAAGCTGTGCCCCGAGTCTGGAGCCTTGGGTGTAATCTAACCCAGCTGATTTGCAGCCAACCCTCACACCCATTAGCATGAAAATAAGTGATTGCTCTTTCAACTTAAAATAATTTGTCTCTTAAGAGCGAGGAAGAAAAAGAACAAAGCTAGGAAGAAAATAACGAATTGGGATCTCAAGCACAAAATCATTCTCGTTACAATTTATTTTATGTATGTTTGCTAACCTTGACTGTTCTGCACTTGGTAGGTAAAAAAAATCATATCTAAGTAGGATTGTTCATCAATGTGCTCTTTCAAGGAAACTTGATTTTACATGAAGATAAAGAGAATAGCTATGGGAAGCGAGGGGTTGTGAATAATGACCTCCTATTCTTCACTGACGTGCTTTCAGTTCACAGAGACCAATACCTCCTGATATTTTAAAGATCTTCAGGCTTGGTACTAATATTTACGAATAACTGAGTTTAAAAAAGGCCTTTTGAGAATGAGTGACAAAAGAATAAAAGCACATCAGAAATGAAAGTGTTAGTGGCTGATCTCAAAATGCGCAGTTGAGTATAAAAATCTACCGTTGGTTCATGGTTCTATGGCAATCAGTTTTTTTTCTTTTTCTTCCAGGCACAGTTCTGTCATATAAGACTATTGAATTTGATGGTCAGTGAGGTATCATATAAATCCGCTTTGTCAAGAAACAGTGTACTTTCTTCCTAAATTAATGAAAGACTTCCAGGTAAAATATGAAGAAGAGATATGTTGTATGGTTATCTTGTAATAAAATCCAAAGAGATTTTCCTGTCTTCTACACACATTGCCTTATATTTTTTATATCCTATAATTAAATCTAGGGGGAATTGATTGTAATTCTGTGTGATAACCCATCTTTCAATGTTTCAACATAAATTTGGGGAATGTATTGGTATTTGCTAATTGGTCTCTGTGGGAAATACAAAAGTGCATTTTTAAGTGGTTTGCTTTCATTTTACTATGAGTTTTGTTTGACATATTATTAATATGTGAAATAAGAAGAGGATATCTAAGCACATGTAAAATCATGCCCATAATTCATGTAATAGATGCATTACATGAAGCCTGTTTTGAGTCAGTTCTTTGGAACACAGATCAAACTTTTTTAGAAAAATAACAATATCTCCAAAGATTAGAATCCCAGACAAGTTAGAAAAATAGCTACCTCAACTCTAAAACTAATTTAAATCCTCTTTGGAACAAGGCAGAGTACGTTAAATAAATAAAAAACCAAATAAATCTGAATGTAATTGATTTATAGACTATGGATTAACAATATCAGCAAGGAAAAATAATTTCAAGTTGTTTTCCAGGAATTTAATTATCTATACTCTACTCCAGGCATAAAGAAAATGGACTGTAGTTTGAGAAGAGGAAAATAGCATGAACATGGTAGTAAATTGTATAAATTTAAAGTATATTAGAAAATAGAAGTTTCCACAGAGTGAAATTGCATGTGCTGAGGAACAGGAGTGATATTCATGTTTGGGGTGGTCTTGCTCTATGGCAGAATATTATAAGCCAGAGTGGTTGATAGCGGTGGTTTAAAAAAAAAAAAAATATATATATATATATAATTTTATATATTTACACATAAATATATACTTATATGCATAAAATAATTATATATTAAACTATACATAATTTTAAATTATACATAATACAATAATATTCAATTATGTTATGATTTAATATATTTTTTACATATATTAATTTTTTCACATATATTAATTTTTTTCAGTGAAGTTACACAAAAATAAGGTTAATGGCAAATGGATACCATTTGGGACATGCTCTTTAGTGGCAGGATACGCTGACTACCAGTGTTAACAGTGTAATTGGTCTATGTGTATTGTTTGCAAATTAGAGCTCAAGAGTAATTCTGAGCAAAGAAGAAAACTATTGGGAGTCATGAAGTAAGCAGTAATTTAAGAGACTGCAAGAGTCAGGAAAAATGACAAATCCCCAGAAATATAAGCTGAAGAAAGAACATCAGCTGAGACTTTCCCTCTATGATGCCCTCCAATAAAGGCAGAATTATTCAGGATTTTTTTTTTTTTATGTGTAGGTTAATGGCTTACTGTTTATAGTTAAACATAGGTGATTCTCTTTGTAAAATCAGCACAATATATTTTTACAATGTAAATAGATCTTAAATTCTACGGAATTCAGGTTCAGGTGAGTGAGTTGACCAGAACTATTTCCAGTGCTTTACGCAGTGTTCAAATCCGGTATGCCAAAAAGATTATATGGAGCATCAATAACTACAAGATGAAAATTTGATCTAATCAATATTCTGGGATAAAACAATAAGGCGGTGTTCCCCAGAGAACAAAATCAACAGATACTTATTGTGCCCGCGCTATGTACAAGTAACCGCGAGTGTGGAACGGATGTCAGCTCTGCTACTTTGGCAAACCATCGAGCCAACTATGATATACTCTCCTCCCTTTCTAGTGATGTTTGAAGTAGGTCGGTTTAAATATACGCCAGACAGAGAGAACAAAGGTCTCAGAAACTGGTAGTTTGCCCCAAAGAATTTTCAACTGAAGACAGGGGCCTGGGAAAACCCAGGGCTAAGAAAGCACTGAATCGTGAGGAGACGTTAAGTGTCTATGTAGGAAAACTTGATTTCAGTTTTCACATCTAATGTACCAACCAAGACCCTTGGCGACAACATCTAAAGTCACAACGTAGTAAGCAATCTAAGCTGGATTTTATTAATCTGTCTTACTCATCACCATAGATCAAGGGACTGACACACAGCAAGTTCCCCAGAAGTTTATGTTGATTGAATCATTGAATGATACGGGGACAGTGGGATGGATTCAAGTAGTACACGGGTAAAAGAGATGAAGGTGAGATGTTCTTTTGAACTATAATTGAGTGCCTGCCTGTAGTTACTTTTTTTTTTTTTTTTTTAAGATTTTATTTATGTGACAGAGAGACAGCCAGCGAGAGAGGGAACGCAGCAGGGGAGAGAGAGGAAGAAGCAGGCTCCCAGCCGAGGAGCCCGACGTGGGACTCCATCCCCCAACGCCGGGATCACGCCCTGAGCCGAAGGCAGACGCTTAACGACTGCGCTACCCAGGCGCCCCTGCCTGTAGCTACTTTAATTGGTAATTGGCTCTCCGTTGCTTTGTTAAGAACCTTCTATTTAAAGACAAAGTATTCAATTGGGCAACAATATTTCTCCAGTGTTAGTTATAGTCCTGGCACTACCTGATATGGAGAGGAAAGGAGACATTGACTTTCCCTTGCCCTATGCCTCTAAGCCACTGCCCTGACTTGCTGGAGACCTAAATGCATGCCTGTATAACCCTGGGAAAAAACGGATTCAATGGATCCATTTGGGAATAAACTTAATTTTACTGGCTTATCATTGAAGCATTGATATATCTTTCAGTGTTTATAATTTAGTGCTTTAGACACCATTTACCACATTTAAATATAGTTAACTTGATTATAATAGGATACATTTGGATTCAATTTTTAAAAAATTATTTATTTATTTATTTATTTATTTATTTATTTATTTATTTATTGGAGAGAGAGCCATCAGGGGGAGGAGCAGAGGGAGAGGGACAAGTGGATTCCGTGCTGAACATGGCGCCTGATGTGGGCCTTGATCTCACGACCCTGAGATCATGAGCTGAACTGAAATTAAGAGTCAGATGTTCAACCAACTGAGCCACCCAGGTGCCCCTGGACTCAATTTTTAAAGATCTTTTGCAATTTTACTCTCTGGTAAAATTTGAATCTAAAAGGTATCTAATGTTATCTCAAATCATCTAAAGGATGGTTTTTATTTAAGTGGAAAGAGAGCAGTAAATATTTAGAATGCTGGTGTATTAGTTTCCTAAGGCTGCCATAACAAAGGGACAACAATTGGGTGGCTTAAAGTAACAGAAATGTATTGTTTTCCAGTTGTACAGGCCAAAAGTCTGAAATCTAGTTTCTGGTGGTTTGCTGGCAATCTTTGGTGTTCCTTGCTTGAAGCTTCCTGACTTCAGTCTCTGCTTTTGCCAACACATGCCTTTCTCTCTGTGAGTCTCTGTCTTCACAAGTCTATTTTCTGATAAGGACACCAGTCATATTGGGTTAGACACTCATCTTCATCCACTATTTCCTCATCTCAATTAATTACATCTGCAATGACTCTACTTCCAAATAATGTTACATTCTGAGGTGCTGGGAGTTAGAACTTCAACATATCTCTTGGAAGATGGAGGAACATAATTCAACCCACAACAACTGGTGCGAATAGTGAGACCTCCATATTCTCTCACTGTGGCCAGTTAAAAGAGAGTAATGAAGAATATTCCATACACAAAGGAATTCATGAATCACCTGGTAATAAAACTATAAATCCTCTGATGTTTCAAGGAGATAAGAAGTTACAAATTACTGATTAATCATGTTCACACTCTTAAGTGCCCAGTTTGGTAGATCTTGTATACTTGTACTTCACCTTTAAAGTTTTACATTGACACAACTTAGAGGATGGGTCTCTGGACTGGACTGGGAAATGAGAGACATGAGTTTTCTTGCTTGTCTTCTAATTAATTTACTGATTTACTATCAGTATTCCATAATATTTACTCCATGTATTAGGAGGGTGCTTCATGAGATATTATTCCTTTTATTTGGTGACTTTAAAGATATAAGACCTAAAAAAATAAATAAAAATAAAAGGTTTCCCCTAGATGGAGAACCGTCTTCTACCAGCTCTTCTCTACTGAAGATATTGTGAGGTTAGTTTTCCAAAAATGTTAATAAAAACTGAAAAAAATCAAGTTTGTAGATATTTGTAAATTTTATTTCATCTACGGTACAACACACACTGGCTATGCTTCTTTTGAGGAATGATAGGCTTTAGTAATTTTCATGTTACTATAAGAAATGATATATTGTCCCGCAATTCCTTTATTTAAGATTATTTATTTATTTATTTATTTTATACATTTTATTTATTTGAGAGAGAGAACGAGTGGTGGGGAGGGATGGAGGGCAAGAAAGAGAGCAAAGCAGACTCCCCGCTGAGCAGGAAGCCCAACTCGGGGCTCGATCCAGACCCAGAGATCATGACCTGAGCCCAAGGCAGACACTTAACTTACTGAGCCACCCAGGTACCCCTATTTATTTGAGAGAGAGAGAGAGAGAGAGAGAAAGCAGGGGAGGAGAAGAGGGAGAGGGAGAAAGAATCTCAAGCAGACTCCCCGCTGAGCATGGAGCCTGACGCGGGGCACAATTGCAAGACCCTGAGATCTTGTCCTGCGCTGAAACCAAGAGTGGAATGCTCAACAGACTGAGCCGCACAGGTGCCCTAACAAGCAATTCGTAAAGAAAAAAATCTAAGATATTTTACTTGTGAAGATTGTATTATGAAGATGAATATAAGCCCAAAGTAATTTTAGAATAGGATCAAGGACATTTTAATATTTCATTGTCTTTAGGTCCTGTTATTTTGGAAATGTTATTCCACATCATAAAACCATGTTAAAACGAATATACATTCCACATTAAATGCTATTTTTTTCTACAATAATTTTGAAAATGTTTTAAAAATGATGTCTTTTAAATTATTTAATGATTTGAATAATTCATTTACTTGATAATTGATCACTATTTTCCAACAGTTGATATATACTTAGAAAATCTTGGAAAATGAGAAATCCATTTACAAATTATTTTCAAATGCAATTGCTTCTTATAAAATTCTTATAACATTAACTTAAAATTAATATCAACCACATGATACTATGTCTGTACATTAGTTCATTTACCAACATTAATTTTTTTCTTTTAGGTCAAACACATTTTTTTTTTTTTGCTTCAAAATTACTGAGTCCTCAAAAAGCAATGACCATAAGCATTATGTCTTTAATGACCACTGAAAAACATCCCCAGACATGGTCACACTGACAGTGTCACTCTTATTCAGCTAGCCTGCTACAGTCAACTCAGAAAAGTTGTGCAGTCCTCTCATGTTACCTAGAGTTGCAATATTCAAATATATTGCTTCAACAATTGTATCTAAGTGACTCCATTCACATCTCAAGGTCTAATTTTTTCTTTACCACTATCCAATTTGAACCCACAAGCCCAGTGGGGGGTGCTATATATATGTGTGTGTATATATATATATATATATATATATATATATATATATATATATATATATATATATATAATGTTCAGTATTGAATTTACATCATAAGTAGTGATAGGTGACACTCGCTGGCTAAGTTCCGAACACTTTCTTGGACCTTTACATGGCTTATCACACAACCCTGTGAGGTGGGCACTATTGTTAGCTCTCATATATGGATGAAGAAACTGAGGAACAGGGTATAATTTGATCGAGGCTGCACAGCTAGTAGAAAGGTTGTAGAAAGAGACTCAGATTCAGAATGTCTCCAGAGCCTGCTTTCTTAGACACTGTGCTATATGGTTTTTGAAAGATACAGCAGACAGATGGTAACTAGACTTATTGTGATGACTAATCCATAATGTACATAAATATTGAATCACTATTTGGCACACCTGAAACTAACACAATATTTTATGCCAATTATTATTCAACAACAACAAAAAAAAACTTAAAAAAAAAAAAAAAGAAAGGAAAATACAGCAGGGCCCAACTTTGAATCTTAATCAAGTTCCAGACCTACCTTAAATGATAGGCGCTTTGTGTATCAGTTTCTAGGAAGAAGAGAATGAGAAGGTAAATTAGCAAATGGAATTGCTGAAAATCTAATATAGGAAAAATATCTACCAAATATCCTTGCCCAGCACTAATGTACTCATACCTGAGAGGGTCTTCAGGATAAAGCTGTATTATCTGCATCATGCAGGACTCTGGAAAACAGAAATGCAAACATCATACTTTGGTTCTGCCATCCATTGTTTCTCAGAAAATAAACTATACAATGGAGTTTTGCACATATGTGATATATTCAGGTATGCAGCTGGGAGAGAAAGGACTGAGTGGGGAGTTGGAATACTTCTAAGGGACTGAGGAAAGCAGGACTGGGGAAAGGAAGGGTTAAACTTTGCAATCTAACCCTACCCACCTCTCATTTGGGGTGGGCTGCCCCTGAGAATGAGCATAGCCTGAACCTTTCTTCCAGTGAAGAATTCAGCTCTGATTTATCAGTGCCAGCTCTTCAGTAATGGAAGTCATCAGTGATGTCATCCTGAAGGGGAGAACTGCAATATTACAAGTGAACCCAGAACAGGAGGAATGGGCTCTCTCCCTACAACAACTGTGAGGAGTATAATGTAGCCCCCACATTATGAATTTGTAGGAAAAGCAGGAGGGTTTGGACACTCTGAGTATTATCTGCCACAGCTGTAGGCAGAAACACGGTCTTCATAATCCTCTGATCCCCGTAGTTCCCAATTTAAGATTGCTAGACTCCTTCTTGAACTAAGGAAAAGGAGGAGGTTATTTCCTTTCAAAGGGTGCACCAGACGCAGCTTCAGAATGTGACTTCATAAACTCTTTCATCAGAAGAAAGTAGTCTTACTCTTCAAACCTCAAGATGGACCAGACTCTACCTAGAAGGAATAATCTCTCCTTAGAGGATTCAACCACAGGGCATTTGCCAATAATTGCTTAAACGTTTTTTTCCCCCCATCAGTTCTGATTTGGTAGGTATGGCCAATACATAGAAGCTAGATCCATACTAAATCGCATGCCAAATTTAGAGATGCTTCCTCATAACCACTAGCAGACAAGAAAAAAATATGTTAAGAAACTCCAAATGTTACCAGTGTAAGTATTACCCCATAGGGCATTTTTATGAAGAGACAGAAAGGCTCTAGAAATGAAAAGCCTCATTAAGTAAGAAATCTAAGTGGGGAACCAGTTGGCTTAGTAGAAATCTATCCAAATTACATCTTCAAACATTTGTTTCTAGGCAATCTCAACCACTTTCACTTTGTTATTTTGCTTTGTTTTTGCTGTGTGTGTGTGTGTGTGTGTGTGTGTGTGTGTGTGTGTGTGTGAAATTCTCTCCGGGGTCTCCAGACTTGGCATTGTGCAATTACCTGTTTTTTTTTTTCTTTTGTAAAACATGATTACGTACTTGGTTCCAATATTGAAAACTGACAATACAATTACTATTGTACCATAACTTTAAAAAAATCATTTAAAAATGAGCAGTTTATAGATAGAAAAAAAAAGCATTAGAGGAGATTGCCTTTGGTATAGACAAGAGTATTCTGATAAAGGCTTTGAAAGTAAGGGAAGGGATCAGGCATTATGTTCACGTAGATTCATGGACAGACTTCATGTAGTTACTGAACTGGAGTACGGAAAGGAGCTCTGATGGCTTATGCTTGTTAGATGTGAACTCCCCTTGGAATTTCAAGAATAGGAGAGTGAGAATACGAACAAATTACACAAGAAAAGAAATCATATTTATTTTGTGAATTTGTCTATCACTGAATTTCTGTGTTCTAGCAAGTGTCTGTCAAATATATTTTAATACATATTTATTTAATAACTTAATATTCTTGATAACTGGAGGGTTGCTTCTTAATAGATTTAATACTGCTTTCATTTTGTGATATGGCAAATAGCAAGCTTATATGAGAAGAAGGGTTCAGCTCTGGCATTATTTGGCATTTATTTTTCTTACCTTTTTGAAATTATGTATAAATATATATATAGATAGATAGAGAGAGAGAGAGAGAGAGAGAGAGATTTTATTTATCTATTTGACAGAGAGAGATTGAGAGAGAGACAGAGCACAAGCAGGGGAAGTGGCAGGCAGAGGGAAAGGGAGAACCAGGCTCCCCAGTGAGCAGGGAGCCCAACGTGGGGCTCTATCCCAGGACCCTGAGATCATGACCTGAGCCAAAGGCAGACAGTTAACTGACTGAGTCACCCAGGCACCCGTGAAATCATTTAAAATCACAAGTTAATTGTTAGAAATCATTTTGAAATAGCACTGCAATATCTTATATATTCTATTACTCCGCATCCCCCAAAAAACATAAATCCTAAACACACATGCATATGCATACAAGAATTGTTGCACTTTATTTAGAATATCATAGGTGTCATATGTATTTCATATGACCTATGGTCATCTGGAAAAATGATTAAATGCCCTAGGGCTTAAGATCATACCAAATATTAACATATTAAAATTTATTTACATTTTAAATTTTAAAATAAAAAGCAAATAAAAAATACATTATTACTGGAAATAAGTCAGAAAAGCTACCTTCATAAACCTTCCAAGCTACAAATGCTTGACAAATTATGGAGTGGGTGGAGCTTCTAAATTCATTGATGAACTAGCAGGAAAGATGTGCAAGCCAAACATTGAAACTATTACTTAGCATGTACAATTTTTCTCTAGCTACCTTTTTAATGGCCTTTCAATAAAAGGAAGGCAAGAGAGAAGAGAAAAGAAAAAAAAGAATAAACTAGGGTACGTACAACTGTGTAATGAAATAAAATGAAGCTACTTAAGAACATAGAGCTCTTTCTATACGTATATGGAAAATCTACAGGACATAAACAATGTCTGGAAAATTTACATAGACTTCTACATTTTATCTCAGGAAGGGAGGAAATGGTAATATATTTTTCTATTGACTTTTATTAACATTGGAAGGAGAAATAATTAGAAGGCATTACATATGTAAAGAGGGCAGACACAGGGCGGTACATATATATAAAGGTAGTGGTAATACATCTTAATTTATAGTTTTTAATTTGTTTTAACTTGGGGTGTGAATATATAACCAATTCATAAATCTAATATATTTTTAAAAGGACAAAGGGAAATTAAAATGGTAAAAAGTAAATGTAAATATATCAATAATTGCAATAAATGCAAATGAACTAAATGTTCCTTTTAAAAGACTAATATGTTACTAAAGTTTTTAAAAGTTAAATACAGTTATATCCAATTTATTAGAAATAGAGCTTGGACATAAGTGTCCTTACTTTGATGTCAAAAAAGCTGAATTAGATATATCTGGAGAGTGTTAACAGTGAGAAAGTTGAGGTAGCATATTCATACTTGACAAAATAAACTTTAGGGGAAAATATTGATAGCGGTAAAGGTCTCTGTACAATGACAAAAAGATTAATTCACAAATTATATATGTTAATTCTAAGTATTTTAGAGTAAATATTTAGCCTTTACATATGTAAAACAAACATAAAAGAACTACAAACAAGAGACATATCCACCATCTCTCACAGTGAGAGCTTTAGCACTCATTTATTATTTATAAAAAGAGACAATTTTTATTTAAAGAAAATTGATAAGGTCATGACTCTATTAATACTTTAACCTAATAGGCATTGCACTTGGTAACTGCAGAGTTAACCACATGCTGAGACAAAACAAATGTCAATTTTGAGTTTGATATTATACACAACATATTCTCTGATAGCAATAAATCAATTAAGATAAATATCATTATAGAAAAGAAAAAACTACATGTTTTAGGTCATTCGGAGATGCACTTTAAAATGATTTATGATTAAAGAAAAATTACAATAGAAATGAAAGAACACTTTGATCTACACTATTGAGCTGAACCAACTATTTTGAAACTCGATATATAACTCTTGAGGATACAGATAACGCAGTTCTTAGAATTTCATTTGTATAAATGATTCAAATATACAAACAGGCTGAAATTAATGTTAGGAAGAAAATTTAAAAACCTAAATAAGAATAAAAATAAGTAAAAAAAGAAAAAAGGATATATTAAAAGTAACAATATCAAAACGTCAATACCAAGTACCTTGAAAAAAATGAACAAAAGTGATACTCCTTAGGCAATTTTGATCAAAACAGAGGGAAAACATACACACACACACACACACACACACACACACACACACACAAGCTGTAATAAGAATAGAAATGCTGCCATAACTACAGAGCCCAGATGTAAACAAGCTTAAAGATCATTATGTACGAACTCTACGAACATGGAAGAAGTAGGTAAACCTGGATAACTGAGATTGAGTAATATTGAAGAGAAAATCTGAGGCTTAGAAAGGCTCAGAAATCTAAAGACTTAGAAAAAGAAATAAAATTTTCATTACTACCAGATAGTGTTTTTTTTTTAATGTAGAAAACTCAAAAGAATATAAGAATAAATAAGAATTTAAAGATAATTTGGCAAGTATATTAGATTTAACAAATCAATGTGTAGATTTCAACTGCCAAAGTTTCATTGCACTGCTATCACTTATTTGCACACTTTAATGTAAGAGTATTTTAGTTCAATAAAAAGTTTGATTTAAAAAAATGTATTCCTAAACAACAGCAAAAAACCACACGTTTTAGAATTTAAGCTCTTTACAATATCATGAAAAATATAAAGTTTCTAGGAAGAAATCAGAGAAATCGTAACAGATGATGTTTGAGACATTTTTGAAAATTTTATAAAACTTTATTGAAGAATTTCAAGAAGATCCAACTAAAGAAGATTCAAACTAATACACTAGTGTCATTGATTGGAAAACCAAATATTTATATATCATACTTCTTTCCTAATTGGTGCATAGATTCCATACAATTAAAAACTAATTGGTTTTTGTAGAAATTGACAAGCTGAATCTTCATATTCACATTGAAAAGCAAAGAACCAAGAATAGCTGAAACACTCTTGAAGGAAAGAAAAAATGAGTGAACTTGCCTTAGCAGATATTAAGTATCATTAAAAAATAAATGATTAATGTAGTATACTTTTGCTCCAGGGCAAGAAAGATAGATTTATGGATGCAGAATAGAGATCAGTAATAGATGCTTGGAAAGACACATGTGGGAACTTGATTAGAATAGAACTGATATTGCAACTCACTATACATGGACAGGCTCTTTAATAACTATTGTTAAAACAATTGTACATGTAAGTGTGTGTGTGTGTGTGTGTGTATGTGTGTGTGTATTTTTAGAGCACATATCATCTATTATATATTATAAAAAAAGAACTTCTGTATAGAAGTTCTGTATATATCAACTAGAAAAATATAAGCAACCCAATAGAAAAATAGGCAAAAGTCTTGCCTATTACATGGGGAGGAACAACTGATAAACACATGAAAACTTGCCTAATCTCACTGGAAGTCAGAGGAATGCAAAATAAAACCACAAAAACATATCACATACACTAGACAGGCAAGAATTTTAATGTCTGAAATGTCAAGTATTAGAAAAGATGTAGAACAGCCAGAGGCTAATAAACTACCTGTGACAATGTAGTATGGTGTAACAAACCTAGAAAAAAAATTGGCTTTATGCAATACATTTGAAGATATGCAAAATTCTAATGCTGGGAATTTGCCCCAAAGATGTTCATGCTGTTAATAAGCTCCAGGGGCCTACGTCAAGAATACCAATAGCCATACATTAACAGATACCTGGGAAGAACATTATCATCCACTGAAAGAAGAATGGATTAAGTCCTTCCTATATTCATAAGCTAGAGTATGATACAACATCGAAAATGAGTACATTACAGCAACACACAACATGAACAGATCTTAGAAACTTAGTTATTGGGATGCCTGGGCTCAGTTGGTTAAGCATTGATCAGCCTTTGGCTCAGTTCATGATCTCAGGATGCTGGGATTGAGTCCAGCATTGGGCTCCTTGCTCAGTGGGGAGCCTGCTTCTCCCTCTGCCTGCTACTCCTCCTGCTTGTGGTCTCTCTCTCTCTCTCTCTCTCTCTTTGACAAATAAATAAATAAAATCTTAAAAAAAAAAAAACCCACTAGTTATTATTGAGAAATACAGGTCACAGGAGTATACAGACAACATAATTTCCTCAAAACGATAAAATGCAACTATAGATTAGGAATAAGAACATGTAAAAATAGGATAAAAACAAGGAAATTATAAGCACAAAATTCACAATAGTAGTTTTTAATCTAACTGGGGAAAAAGGGGTATGGACCAGGCAAGGAAAACAGGGGACTTGAAAATTGCGGTTGTATTTTATTTCTTAACTTGATATTAATGAAATCATCATTCTGTATACTATTTATATATGCAATCCTTTTATACCTATAAATATTTAAAAAACATAATAAAAGTTCTAACACTTTCATGTCACACCTCAATGGGTTGTCTGTCGCACTCCCACTTGGAGGTTTTCTACTCTGGAATAAATGGGCAGAGGAGTACCCTTCTTCATCAGAATTCCTCACAGCTCTTTAAAGGCATATCTTAAAATGTTGCATAGGGTTTTATACCACTTTGCCCTTTCTTTCTCTCCTTTGTATACTAGAGAGCTTATAATTACCCCCCCCCCCTTTAAATGTTGTTTGTAAAAACTATGTGATCTGAAGCAGTTCAGTAGAGGATAGCCTTTCAACACTTGATACTGGAGCAACTGACATTCATAGGGGAAAAAACAAAATAACTTTGACCCAAGTCTCACAACTTATGCCAAAATTAATTCAAAAAGTATAGTGGACTTAAATATAAATCAATCACAAAACTATAAAAGTTTTAGGAAAACACGGAGGTCTTCAAGATTTGGGATTAGAAAAAAGAGTAGTTAGAAGCGCCACTGAAAGCGTGATTCATAGGAGGAAGAAGAAAAAAATATTTACCAATTGCATATTCAACATAGGACAGGTGTATAGAATATATAGAGAATTCTCAAAACTTACTAGTAAAAAACAGATGATCCGATTAGAACATGGGCAAAGGTGTGTAGAGACATTTTACTAAAGAAGATATCCACAGTGGACAAATCAACTCATAAAAAAGTGAACAGCATTATCAGTCACTAGGAAAATGCAGGCTAAACCCACAAGATATCACCACACGATGAGAGTGACTAAAATTAAAAAAAAAAAAAAAAAAAGTGACAAGACCAAGAATGCTGGCAGGAATGCAGAGAAACTTGACCACTCGTACATTGCTGGTGGGAATGTGAAAGGGTATATCCATTTTGGAAAAGAGTTTGATAGTTTTCTTAAAAATAAACTAAACATACAATTACTATATGACCCAGCAATTGCTTTCCTGGCCATTTATCCCAAATAAATGAAGACACGTTCACATGAAAACATGTAGATGATCGTTTAGCAGCTTTATTTATAATAGTCAGAAACTGGAAACAATTCAGATAGCCTTCAATGTGTGAACAATTTAGAAACATTTACCATGTATTATGCTAAGCAAAATAAGTCAGAGAAAAACAAATACCATATGATTTCACTCAGATTTGTAATTTAAGAAATAAAACAGTTGAACATAGGGAAGGGAAGGAAAAATAAAATAAGTTGAAAATCGAGAGGGAGATAAACCATAAGAGATGTTGAACTCTAGGGAATAAACTGGTAGTTGTTGGAGAGGAGGGTGGTACGGAGAAGGGGTAATTGGGTGATGGGCATTAAGGAGGACACTTGATGTAATAAGCACTGAGTGTTATACGCAACTAATGAATCACAAAATTCTACCCCTGAAACCAAAAAAAAAAAAAAAAAGAAAAAGAAAAAAAAAAAGGAAATACTTAACCATGGGTAAACAGACTGTGGTACTTCCTTATCATGTAATATTACTTAGCAATTAAAAAAAGGAACACATTATTGAGACACAAAATAACCTGGATGAATTTCTAGGGAATTGTTGAAAGAAAGAAAGAAAGAAAGAAAGAAAGAAAGAAAGAAAGAAAGAAAGAAAGAAAGAAAAGGAAAAACCAATTCTAAAAGTTTGCAACTGTATGATTCCACTACACAAGTCTTTTTTTTTTTAAGATTTTATTTATTTATTTGAGAGAGAGCAAGAGAGAAAACACAGAGGAAGAGAGCACAGAGGGAGAGGAAGAAGCAGACTCCCCACTGAGCAGAGAGCCAGACATGGGGCTCGATCCCAGGACCCTGGAATCATGACCCAAGCTGAAGGCCGTCACTTAATCGACTGAGCCACCCAGGTGCCTCTACACAACAGTCTTTGACAAAATTATAGAAATGGAAAACAATGATTGCGGGGAGTTACAGGAAGCATGGAAACAGGAGGGAACTAGGTGTGGCTACTAGAGGGTAACAAGAGGGGTCCTTTGGGTGACAGAGATGTCTGTGTCTTTACTCTATCAATGCCAACATCCTGGTTGTGACAGTGTACTGAAGTTTTGTAAGATGTTAGCATTGGGGGAAGTGGAATGTACATGGGACTCTCTCTGTATTATTTTTTTTTTACAACTACATGTGAATCTACAATTATCTAAAAAAGATAAAAGTTTAATTAAGAAATAAAAACATACTTAATGAAGGAAATCAAATTAGACCTAACAACTAAAATATATACATCTGATATTAGAACACCTTATTGAAAGACTAGTTTATCTTTTTATGCCTCTGAAGTATTAAAATATAGCTCAATCAGTAAGTTAGATGGTGAAATTAAATTTTTTATTTCATTTATTCATCATCACTTATTAATTATGACTTACAATTAACGAACCATTTAACCTCACTGTTGTAAGTGACTTTCGTCAGTAATATAATCTAACCCTTCATGTCCAGTGGGAAATCTAAGGCACAGCTTCTCAAATTTTAACGGGCAATAAGAAGCAACTGGAGAGTTTATTAACTCACAGATTGCTGGATCCTACCTACCCGCAGAAAGTCTAAATTCTGAGTCTTGCCGGAGAAGTTTCTGTTCCAACAAGTTTCCAGGTGTTGCTTCTGTTGCTGATGCAGCTGGATCTGGGTGTTGGTCAATAGGCCACATTTCTCTTAGGCCAGAGAAATGAAATATTTTCCTAAACGTCCCCCAGTTCCCAGTAGCCAAGCACTATTTCTAGTCAAATTACATTTTCTACCACCACTCTGTTCTGGAATTGTGTTTTTGCTGTTTTTTTGTTTGTTTGTTTCTTTGAAAATAATTATACTAAAAAAGTTTCACCTCCACTGAGTGGAGTAATATGCCATAAAATAGATTTTCTGTTTCTTTTATGAAAATCTCTTCATGAGCTGGCCAGATTTTATGAAAAACATCAAGGTTGAATTCACCACTTTAATTTCAGTTTAAAAATATGGAAGCATTTGTACAAGAGGTGCAAACTTGTCATAAGATGTCATCCTTCAAACACAGCACGTACACAACCACACAGGAGCGTGCTC
This sequence comes from Ursus maritimus, assembly GCF_017311325.1. Taxonomy (NCBI): domain Eukaryota; kingdom Metazoa; phylum Chordata; class Mammalia; order Carnivora; family Ursidae; genus Ursus; species Ursus maritimus. The sequence continues at coordinate 73,124,745 of NW_024423343.1, read as the reverse complement.
TCACACACAAACTGGACAGTAGCGTTCCATTCTAAATCTTATTTTTTGAACTGTGAAAACAGAACAGCTACATTAATTTTCTCAGTATTGCTAGAAGTACAATTAAAACTCTGGATATATATGATAACGTTGCCATCTAATGGGTACTCCATAAAGAAATAATACAGTCCATAATTTAATATGCTGTTGTCATCTAGATTCTGCTATGAATCCAGAGGAAAAGTGTTCCATTGCCATAGCTGAGCAGAGCTACAAAATAGGACACTAACTGTTTTCTGATGTGGAAAATAGTGACATAAAAATCACAAACTAATGAGTTTGTTCAAACATTCTCTTTTTTTTCCTGAGAGACCTAATTGTTCCTATTTTTCAGAAAACAGAGGGGGACAAAATTCCCATTTTTTTGTGTGATTCTTAAAACTAGAAAGTTCATTCTCAGTCAGAATATTTAAACACCAATTGCATTTTGTGATAGAATAAAATTTATACAACTTTTTAAAAAATTAGATAAACCATCAGAAATAGAGAAAGGAGATTTACAAGGGTTGCTTTGGTCAAGAAACTGCGTGAAAATAAGAAAGGAGTGGAGACCCTAGCCTGATGAGGGACACAGGACCAACTCATAGCTATGGTCTGACTTAAGCAAATACACGACTATTGGTTTATCCACAAAATAAAACTTTGGGATCCAGTGACCTTTTAGGTCCTTTCTTGATTTAATATTCCTAAATAAATGTTTTTCTGAGTTGTAGTTCCCTTTGCTATAGAGGATAAAAGTTGGTGCCAGTTTGGAACGTTCGTTTCAAACAATGCTGAACCCGCAATCATATTGACTTTCCCTGGGATTTGTCAACAGCTTTCTAGGGCACTCACTCTCAACCCGTCCTTTTTTTTCACTTTTCACCATCCCAAATGTCACCAGTGCCCCCAATATCATGAACATACATTTTCCTTCTGCCCTCTATCCCTAGAAAGAGACATCACCACCTTTGGAAATAAAGTCTTCCAAGTATTCACCTGTCTTAGTACGTATTTTGAGCAGCATATATAAAGATAAAGGCAGAGTATCTAAAATCCTATTGTATTTAAGTTTGCCTAGGATAACCTAGTAACACTTACAAACTTTTAAAATTTTTGTTGTCTGTTTTTCTTTTATCAATACAAAAGAAAGACAGAGGTGAGAAAGAGGGCTGGAGAGAGGAAAGAAGGAGAAAGAAAATCTTAAAGCAAAAAAACAAAACAAAACAAACAAAACAAAAAAACACAAAAAACCCTTGTAAGTGCAATAAAACTACTTTGAGATGATTGGATTTCCATACGTGATATGTCAAATTATATAATCCATAAAATCTTTGTCTATATATATAAGTATTTCCTGGTATGAGCTCCTAGAAGTGAAGTTGCTACTTCAGAGAATATGCATATTTCTGTTTTGATCCATACTGCCAAAGTGATCTAGCAACAAAAAATAACAATACAGCATTGGTTACTATATTGAAAATAGAAAAATCCAGAGGCCACAGTAGCTAGATTGACCTTGGTAAGAGGGAGTCCATGCTCTTAGGTTCATATGCAGTCACCATCTCTGCTACAAAAGCCATTACATACAGGTACCCATCCTGACAGTCCTGGCATGGCCAAGGATGAAGCCTGACAACTTCCACTGGCCAAGTTACTTTGTCTAATTAGTTGCTCAGTACTTTTTCCATGGCAGATGCCTTCTGGTGGGTGATACGTAATCTTCACACTTCACATCCATTGTCATGTGTTCATAAACATGCTTCTACTTCAGATGTCTGTGTCTCAGATCTGCTAGTCCTTTTGCTGTCAGGGTCCTGAGAAATAGGCAGGCATCTGTATACATTCTCACTTCAAGCTACTTTTCTGTCCCCTGCCAAGTGGATGACCAGGCACCACTCACGTCTTCACTCATCCATTAGTAGCTTGTATTCACATAGCAGTTGTCACATCGTAAAGCAAACTTGGGCTTTTTCCTCTTTCGCTTGATAAGACGTGGCCCTCACATGACCGTAGTTGCAAACCAGGGAAAGGGCACTGATATAAATATGGTGTCACGTGGGTTTGATCTTCCTGATCATGCAACTTCCTTGTAGAGTCTAGTCCTGTCTAAGCTCAACCCAGGATGTTCCATTCCAAACGTATGATGGCCTGTTCTTAGTATGTTCAAATTTATGGCTTGCTGGGTCTGATAGAACCTAGCTCATAACTATCAGTTCTGAACACACAGTTATTTGGTGTCCTGTGGTCAAGAGTTCAGTTTTTACCATTAAAGCACTAAGAGCTATTTGTCAAGGGACACATAATTCTTTGCTGAGGCTGGCATGGCTTGGCTCTAGAAATCCAAACTTCCACAATATGATTATTCTACTGGACCGTGCAGTAAGCCCCACCAAGCAGGCATCTTTTTCCTATCATCAACATTTTAATATATGTACAGCTTTACTGGCATGGTGGCTTGAACTGTGACTCAGGTAACTACAGAGCACTTTTTTTTTTTTCTGCTTTAGAACCTACTCTAAGATGGTAGCATATTTCTCGTAGATGAGGAAGTGTTACTTCCAGGACACAAAGGGGCTCACTTAGTGCAGTGTTTCTTTCATTATCAGATGAAAAATGTAATTATTTGTCTTTGACTTTGGAGAGGATATACTAAAATGTTCCTGATCACTGGATCCTTAAATCTACTAATACGGCAGATGACTGTATCTTCGTAGGGTTGACCTTCCTCCCCATAAAACATGGGTGCCTTACCACAGTCCACAGTGTACTAGACACCTATTTCTCATGTGTCTAATCAGCATGATGTTACCAATATAATAAATCTGTGGAATAGCAAGGTGGTCTAGACCCTTTATATGATATTATAACAGAGAGAGGAGAGTTGAAATAATGATGATGAAAGCCTGTAAATGAACCATGTTTATTCTGTATGAATGCAAACTGTTTCTGTTCCCTTTTATAATTGGAATGAAAAGTAATTATCCACCAATTCAGTGGCCACCTGTCAGGGACCTAAGCCTTATTGATCTCCTCTAGTGATGATACCACAACTGACACAGCCACTGGGATTGGTTATACTACTAGGGTATATCTGCAGTATGCCTCAGTAGGCTATTTCTGAAAGATCCACCCTGTTTTTCAAAGGCCAAACTAGAGAATTAATCAGAGATATAATAATGCCCTTCATCCTATAGGTCTTTAACGAACTGAACTCCACCCTCCCCACTCCCCAGTATATGATATTGTTTGTTATTTCTATCTTGGCTGGGGGAGGGGAAGTTTAGAGCTTCCCACTTGGCCTTCTCAATCTCTGAATCATAGAATGTAAAACTTTTCTCATTTTCCATGGCCCTTAAAAAGAGCAGAAGGAAGAAGATTGAAGAAAAAGCTGTTTTCAGAATTCTTCATGTGTAGTTAAGCTTTCAGATCTCATGTTGAGGTTTACCTTTTCTCCTTTTCCAATCACATTGCCTATTTTGGGAAAAATAGGAAGTCAAAGGGTAGCAGCTAATAGGTTGTTTTTTTGGTTTTTGGTGGGTTTTTTTGGCTACAAATCCAACACTAGTCATTGGAGTCTGTCACTGTTTGGGGTCATGTTGTTCTGGTTTTCTCTCGAACGTATTAGCCACGTTCAAAACATCTGTGGGTGAATCATCCATTTTCTTCTGTAGAACCTGCCTTAGTCAGGCTGAGATCTGACTCTAGTTACCCGTTTGAGGACATCAAACATTGCCATGCGAAACATCTGCCTAAAATGAAGTTTTTGCTTAGTTTCCAGTAAATGGGAGGTCTTATCTCCTTTATAAAAGGGGAGCTACTGATTTGCTTCATGCCAGAGGGTACAAGGAGGTCTGGGAATTCAGAATCTTAAAATCATCTCCCCAAACATTCCCACCACATGTTTCAGGATCCCACTCCTCTTCTGTCAGGTACTTGACTAGCGTTATGCTCAGATTAAAGCATAGGACAGGCATAAACTGACATCTTTTATAAAGGACCAGATAGAAAACATTTGTAACTTTTCAGTCCATATTGTCTCTAATGTAACTATTCAGCTCTACCATTGTAGAGTGAACATAGCCCCATGCCCCAGAGGTAAGCAATGGAAATGGATGCATTCTAGTAAAATGTTCAAGAAATAAGTTATGGGCTGGCTTTGATCTGTAAGAAATAACTTTCTGACCCCACTTATGCTTTTTGCCAGGGTAATGAATACAAATTTCTTTGTATTTTTTAATGATTAAACCTTGGGCTTTATGACTGTACAATCTTCCTTCTAATGAGAAAGAATGAGAGTCCTTGTGTATACCCCCTTAGAAGCTTTCTGTCTTTTACAGCATGCCCTGAGTTATTAATTGACTAAGTTAAACCTTTCTTTCTCTTTTCAAGGTATCTTTGGTGGTTAATGAAACTCAATTCAATCTCTAATTGTTGTAATTATTATTTCCCTTATATCTTTCAACTGCTAGAACAATTTCTTGAAACATATTATTGCAATAATCTGCCAGCAAAAAAAGTTTGGGCAGTCATGATGTTTCACCAAGCTAGGATTCCACCACCTGTTGCCCTCTTAATGAAAAGTGATCCAATTCCAGATTTCCAACCAGAATGCTCACTTAATTCTCCCCAAACCATTTAGGTTTATGTAACAATCCCCTTCCCATCCTATTGTTTCTGGGAATTAATACCAACCTCTCATTCCTCCAGCCAGCTGCTAGATCCGATGTGGCATTCTTTAATGAAAGGAGAACACTTACTTGTTTGTAATAAATGCTGCTGAATTTCAGAAAAATCATTTATCAAAATTTTGCAGAATTATTGTTCTAGGTAAATTTTTTTCTGCTGCAGATGGAAGGAGACTTCTTTGTGTTCTCTAAAATCATCTTTCCTCTTGCATTTAAAAGAGGAGAATCGGTCTTACTGTGAAAATTGAAATATTGGTAATTAGAGAATAGTTTCCCACCATCTGAAATAATTACCTTTACTTTCAAAATAATAGACTATTTTAGAAAAATTAATAGCTGTCTTTTTCCTATTCTATACCATCCAAATGTAAAGAAAAAGAAAATACACATACACACGAACCAGAAACTGAGGTCTTAAGAATCTTAAGATAATGGAATATTTTCTTCCTATACTTAAATTTTAGAGGAGATTATTGACAATATGAATTATAATGTTTATTTTCAAAAGTTCAAATGAGAGTTGATCTGAAATATGTTATAATTCCTGTATCATTAAATAAAGAACTAATTTTTCTTTATTTATCAAATCTATTAAATATATGAGTTTATTTTTTGAAATATTTTCAATTAGACATATATTTAAGAGAAAAAATCTGAAAAAGTTTGTTTTACAAACAGTTTAAACTGATAGGATTAACTCATTCGTCAATGATCTTAATCACTTGAGATTTGACTCTATCATGAAGGAGCTAAATCCAAGGTATAGGTTAATAATATAGGAAGATGAGTAGAAATAATCTACCAATTTTTTTTAAAGATTTTATTTATTTATTTGACAGAGAGACAGCCAGCGAGAGAGGGGACACAAGCAGGGGGAGTGGGAGAGGAAGAAGCAGGCTCCCAGTGGAGGAACCTGATGTGGGGCTCGATCCCAGAATGTCGGGATCATGCCCTGAGCCAAAGGCAGACACTTAACGACTGCGCCACCCAGGCACCCCACTGCGCCACCCAGGCACCCCCATCTACCAATTTTCTACGTTATCTCATGCTAGTGTGCCATTCAGAGCCAAAAATTGTTTTGATATTTGTTATAGACCAATCGATATCCATGTGTTTTATATTAATGATTTTCATCCTCTCTGCTAGTGTTCCAGAAAGATGAATAAGGTGTACATCTGTGTATTTATTCTGTGACAGCTATCTATGGCACTGCTTTCCCTTTCACTAGCTGCTAAACCTGGCCAGCATTAGTAATTGGCCAGGTGATGACTCTTCTCCATCTGTCACTGCCTCAATAATCAGATTTAGTGCCTAGTAGAGATTTATCATGAATATAAAATAATGGTAAAAAACTGATAGGAAATGTATATTATATAGAAGCCCAGTTTACCATTTCACTTGAAAATGACCAGTCAGAATACACAATTAAAATAACTATAAACTCCATTTTTAAGTGACCAGATGATAAATCTTGTTCTTCATAAAGCCACACTCTTGATATATTGCAGAAAAAGTTAACAGGCCTTTGTTTCACATGACGATCTGGGATTAGAAGGTCTTCAAGATCCTTGCTAAGATCTTTATTCCATAATTCTAATATAGAAAATGGATGCTTTCTAGTGCCGAAGTATATAGGAAGAGGAACTCACATGTTTAAGAGATGCTGTGTCTTGATTATTTTGTATTCACAAACCATCACCTACTGTACAGTGGGAAATCCTGGAGTCTAGGGACAAATGCAAGGACACAGGCTTCATCTCAAACATTCTAGGAAGAACTTAGCAGATAGTTCCCCTCTTTACACCCTTGAGAAATAGAGAAAACATATATCACAAAATTTATGCACCTCCCAGTATAGGGGAAATACTTTAGCAATTTTTGTTCTAGAAATTGCCATAATTATAATTTTTAGGGCTTTTTTTGCCATGCTTTCTGTATAGATTAGAGTAATATCACCCAGTAAGGGCGATTAGTGACACTACTTATGATAAAATTTTGTTAGGATCTTACCATCCAACTTGATTCATTTCTCTTATTTGAGTTTCATTCTATGGTTCATGAAATATCTTTCTTTTGGGAGTTTTTCTATAACCACAAAATCTAAAGAACATATTAAACTAGGCCAAACATTCTGTGCAACCAATAAATGTAATTCCAAATTAACATTTTCATTTTATTTCAAGATTCTTCCATAATTTAAACATTCCCAAGTAAATGTTCCTATTGGTAGTAATTAAGGGCAAAATAACTGCCCTCAGGTTATCCTTATTTATATATGAGAAAAGAAATTTCTTATGAGTCAATACAAGACATTCATAAAGTCCAAGTTTGTTTAAAGAAGACTTCTGAATATAAAAAATAGAAGATCATTATGATTATACTTTAAGTTAAAAGTAACTTTACAATGTTTAGAATACATTAGTTACCTATATCTTTCACTCATCAATACATGGTATATTTTCATTTTGTTTTGCATCATGCCTTTCCTGTTTCTCTTAATTTTTATTTCAATGAAATATTCTCTAACCTGTTTTCATCTATTTTTAGTCCAGTCAATCTATCTATATATCTATGTATATACACATATGTGAAATACAATATATATTACTATCATATCTCTATTACTTACATACATTTATACACATATCTGAAATAATATATATATGTATATATATACACGTATTACTATTACATCTTTCTTTTACTCACATATATTTTCTGAAGAAAGTATAGATTCTGTATCAGCTAGCTACTGCCATGTAAGAAAATCACTTCAAAACACACTTTCCTACAAGTTAGCTAGGCAGTTTCTCCTGTCATACATATGTCTTTGGGTTGGTAGCTCTGCTAATCTTTACTCATTTGCCTTTATGTTTGGGATTCGGCTGACTGATATCTGCCTTTAGGCTTCTCCTCTTGGAGGTGGCAGAGTTCCCAGGGAAAGAGGAGAAGCAAGCGAGCATGCAAGCACTCATGAAGTCTCAGTTTGAAACTCACAAGGTTTTTTCACCATACTCTACTTGCCAAAACAATTCCCAAGGCCAGCCAAGATTAGAAGTGGGAAGGTAAATTTTACTTCTTGAAAGGAGAAGCTATAAAATCACACTATTTTGAAGAATTGGATAAAGAATTGGGTGAAAAATTAGAGCCATTTTGTAAGTAATCTACTACATTTTCCATTAATTCATGCCACATCATTCTATTTTGTTCACCATTGTATGCCAGCATCTGGAAGACTACCTAGGACATATGAGACACTCGAATATTTGTTAGATAAATGGATGCAAAGTCCCACCCCACTAGGAAGACTACTAGTTACATAGAACAAAATATTGACTGCCTTGTCAACATTTATTTCAAAATGTTCCTAGCATGTTTTTCTAGAATACGAAGTTTTAAAAGCTAACTCCTTTGTTTCATTGATGCCTTTGTATTTAGTTGTCTGATGTCAGCTGGGTTTCTCAAAGCAAACATTTTAGAGATACCTGAATGAAGAAAATGAATTATTTGAGACAGTACCCTCTTGAGGAGATAATTGTTTCAGGAACAGAAATGAATGTTTTGTTTATTTTTCTTCTGGGCCATATCTGGAAGTTTCTGGAGTCTGGTTCTCTGGATTATATTGAAACAGTAGCATTTACGGTTCTAAGTTTTAATCTCTGGTTTCCCCATTTATTTCCCTTTTACACAAAAGGTTAAAATCTAAATTTTAAGTGACTGTGCCAATAAGTCACTCATTTCTGTATTTTACATTTTTAAGCCATTAAAAATGCATTCTAGATTTTTTCTGATTATTTTCTGTTTTTGTTCCAAAATGAATCCCCAGGAATGGGTAGCAATTAATAAGAATAGAAAGGTTCTACATATCATCTGTAATACAAGCATCAAGAAAACAGAACGTCATCTAATTAGAATTGTCAGGTCTAATGTCCTCCATGTACTTCAAGACACAGTCACCAAAACCACTGTGTCTATAAGTGTGAAAGTACTAATAACTATGAAGTCTCTTAAATTTGAATTTTTAATGAAGAATGTTGATTTTCCAACAGAATAGGTTTTTCATGTGACTATGTTAGTTGAGGTTCACACACCCAAATTTGCAAAGCTCTCCATTTGTCATGAGGCTCAAGAATGCTTAAACAGCACTGAACCATAGAATGTGTTGAGTTATATTGTATTGCATACAGATATTCTTTGAGGGAGAGGTCTCAGTCCTAAATCCACCCAAAGGAAAAAGTAGAATATAGATTTATCTATAGGAATGAACAGTAATTGATGAGAGGCATGCTTACTAAAAACATATATTCTCTGCCTTTTGAAAAATTGGCTTATAAAGCAAAAACCTAATTTTCCAAACCAATTCATTATTCTTGTAATATTTCTTCAATGGTCAAATTGGAAAAAAGTCTGTCTGAATTGCCATTGTTAGAAACAAAAAGTAAAAATCTGATCTTCCTGATGTGTAAGTAAATAAGTTACAATTCAGATATTTTATCCTTTTAAAGGCAAGATTCAAGACAAAAATAAAATTTCACTTTAAGTTAATATTACATTTAAATATTGATTAATATTTAATAGTCAAATGCCCATTAAGAAGCCAAAAACTTGCTGTAATATTGTTTAATCCAATTATTTATAGTTTACATAAAGTAAGATATATAGAGATTTGAAGGTAAATTAGTTCTTGGTATAAGCTTTCTAAAACCAAAGAGGTTAATTTTCAGATATTTCTAGCTCTTAGACTACTACATTCTGAAAAATATAGGCAGGTGAAAAAATTGAAGAATAACAGTAAACTGTTGGTGTGAAAGCAGCAGAAGCATTGCACTTTGGGGTCAATTGCATTAAAAAGATTTTTGCAACAGTACAGGTGAAAAAACAACTAAGATATAGTTTTGTCTGAGGACAAAAACAATTTATTCAGGACAAAGACTCAATTTTTTTTTTTTTTTAAGATTTTATTTATTTATTCGACAGAGAGATAGCCAGCGAGAGAGGGAACACAAGCAGGGGGAGTGGGAGAGGAAGAAGCAGGCTCCTAGCGGAGGAGCCTGATGTGGGGCTTGATCCCATAACGCTGGGATCACGCCCTGAGCCGAAGGCAGATGCTTAACCGCTGTGCCACCCAGGCGCCCCAAGGACTCAATTTTTTATTCTGTCTTCAGTGATCTACTGAAATTGTTCATATCAAAAAATAACTAAAGGATTTAAAAATTGTTTTTAGGAGCGCCTGGGTGGTGCAGTCGTTAAGCATCTGCCTTGGGCTCAGGGCGTGATCCTGGCATTCCGGGATCGAGCCCCACATCAGGCTCCTCCGCTAGGAGCCTGCTTCTTCCTCTCCCACTCCCCCTGCTTGTGTTCCCTCTCTCGCTGGCTGTCTCTCTCTGTCAAATAAATAAATAAATCTTTAAAAAAATTGTTTTTAATTCTCAATAACATTAGTTAAAAGTATCATTGCCTAAAGGCTCATAAATTGGTGAGTATAGGTGTGAAGAATATAGTCCCCCGACAAGTGACTTAATTTCAAAGAATACCACTTTACCCAATGATCAAAGTTAACATCACCCAAATTGGGCTAGCTAGTATGATACACTGAAAAAGATATATCACTTCTGTAGAAATCTTGAAAAAAATGCATATTTTAAATTTGTCATGAGTTAATATTAAACAAACTCAAATTGAGGGACATTCAACAAAATAACTGGCCTGTACTCTTTAAGAATATCAAGGTCAGAAAAGACTGAGAAATGTTTCAGATGAAAAGAAACGAAAGATATGTGTCAACTAAAAGTAATCGTACTTTAGAAGGCTCAAAGCTGTAGGAAGCTTGTGACAAAAGAGCAGAATAATAATGATCATTCTTATTAACGTAAGGCAGACCATAGTCCTCAGCTTTCCAAGTGACGAAACTCAAAAGTAGGGTTTTAATGTGAATTTTTGTTAACTTCTTCACCAAACTAAAGGGATTTGGATGGCAGCCTATAAATTGAATCATCTTGGTTAGAGCTCCTCTCAGTGGCTTTATTTAGAATTTCATGTGGCATTTATATATAGAAGTACTCCTAATTTTATGGCCCCACAAAAATTTAACTATAGAAATAAAGTAAGAAAAAGATTTTGAAATGCAACTACCTAGGTTCTTCGGTATATTTGAAAAATTCTAAAACCAGGCTACTTAAAATAATATGAAATAACCACATTCTTCCAGTTAACCAATCATGATTCCAATCTTTTCACATGGGAGGTATCGAAACAAAGTTTTTTATTGCTTTGAAAGTATCACTGAGAGGATAAGTTGGGCTATGAAAGCTAATAGAAAAATATAATAGCACATTGTAACTTTTATTTCTTGCCTGTGTTTTCATAGGAAATTTTGTTTGAGACATGGAAATGAAAGTATAACTCATGACAACACGTTTGTTTTCTTATTTCAGCAATTGATGTGAAATTAAATTTCTTATATATTATCCACTCAAAAACAGACAAGATAACAATGCCAGTTAAACAACGTCTGAAAAGATGCTGAGTTTATATTTTGAATATACAAATTTTGTGTTTGAGTCTGAGAGTTTTCGACTAGCTCATCTGTAAGCCAGACGAAGGTGAAGCAGAAAAAGAAATGAGAAGTTGACACGATAAATAGGATTTAAAATTTTCTTGTCTGATAGAAGCTGTGTGTCTGTGTGGGTGGCAGGGGGATTGCTTGACAGTCCTTTTCTTCCCGTGGCAACATTTCTCCCCTTCGTAGGGGGAATTTTCTGAATCCCCATCTTCTAGATGCATTTCAAATGAGTGATGAGATTGTCCTGCTTCCCCGGCCACAGTCAATGGTAGTCCCCTGACCCAATATGATGGACAGCCTCTGAGTTGCCCCAATGATTCCCACCTCCTGGTTTCTACAGCCTACCAAATTATGCCAGAGTTGGTTTGTGTTACCAATAGAACATGTATGCTATTTCCAAGGTTAGTTTAGAAAAGCCACTGTGGTTCTCATCTTGGTCCCTCTCCTCTCTTATCCTCTCTCCTTTACAAAGGATAATAGCCACAGAAAGAAAGAAGAATTCATTATGGAACAGAGTATTTGGAAGTGTTTCTAAAACAGTTGGCAATGATCTGTTTTTATGAACTTTTAGTTCATTTGTCATGATAATTCTTTAAACTATACATTTGTTTTGTGAATGTTTTGGTCTGGGATTCATTTTATAATACCCTGATTTTCAAAAAAAAAAAAAAAAAAGAGGAAAGATCCATGTATAGGAGATTCATGGATAGAGAATCCATCTCTTTCATAAAAGTTAACTTAAAATTAAGTGACAATATTGCAAATTAAATTATTGAACTAAGAATGAAGGATTAAAGATGAATTTTGAAATTGCTTTACCTACTTCAGTTTAGAGAAAGATGAAAACTAAAAAGGTTGAAGGAATTAAAGTCTCTTCAGTTCTAATGACGTATTTCTGAGACTGGTTGTGTATTCTTTCATTAAAATAAACTGCAGGGGCACCTGTGTGGCTTGGTAGGTTGAGTGGCCCACTCTCGATTTTGGCTCAGGTCATGGTCTTGGGGTCCTGACATTAGCTGGTTCGGCTCCGCCTTCAATGGGGAGTTGTCTTGAGGATTCCCTCTGACCCCCTCCCCTCTCATGCACTCTCTACAACATAAATAAATAAATCTTTAAAAATAAACTTCAAAAACTGTTTTTGTATATTTGCAGTGCATGTAGCATTGTCATCAATCTAACTTAGACTAGGCAAATGGACCAAAAAAAAAAAAAAAAAGCCCAATCTCATTTGATACATGAAAAACTTTAGATGTTACCAAAGCAGTATTTATTCAAATTGTCTTATATAGAAATTTAATTTGACCAATTGCTATATCACTCATAACTAAATAGTTATGTTTGTGAAACAACAAAAGTTACAATGTAATATTCAGTATATTAACCACTAGTATACAATCTTTCAAGGAATAATATAGTTGTATAATTTTCTTGTATTTGTTTCTGTGATATGTTTTAATTATATTTATTGAAATGAAATTTTGTCTGTTGTATCTAATAAGAAGAAGACTTACATTTCATATGAATTAATTTTTAAATTTCATTTTCCTAGTAATCAATTTTTATTGTGTTTTAAGAGAATATTGCTGTGCAATGAATTGGAAATTAAAAAGCCTAGTTCTTCATCATAGATAATATGAGAAGGCCTTCCTTTAATGCTAAGCAGAACATCTTTCACTTAATTTGTAATGAATATATTTTTAAATTCAAGTCATTGCATCTTATTGCTCATACCACTTCTAAAAATCTCAAAGTCTCCTTACCTTGCACTTTAATTTTTGTTATGCAACAATACTTCACTATAGAGTATACTTTTTAAATTTAATTCAATTCAATAGAATTCAGTTCAATTCCACTAAATTTCTGCCATGCCAAACATACTGAAGTAGGCAATGAAAGGCAAAAAGGAATAGTTAATAGATTCTCAAGCTTTACAGTCCAAAATGGAGAATAAAAAAATTATATAAATTATTATATAAATGCAAATAGGGTCAATGAAAAGCATTTCAATATTTAGAAAGAGATAATATTTTGTTCAAGAGATCAGGGAAAAAACATTTTAACTGAAGAGACTTTGGAGAGACATTGAAAACTTGGAGAAAAGAAAAAGAAGAAAATCAAATTGTGCTATATTTTCCTATTAATGTAGTACTTATGTTAGTGAAAACAGAGACTTAATAGAACATACTATTTGAAAGATACTTATGGAGGACTTTAAATCTTAGGGCTAACTAAACTAGTTATTCTTTCAAAAACCAATTGTATTCTTACACAAGTCCATGTCATGGACTCTACGCTAGAAAATGGAATTAGACAGAGGAGAAGGGAAGGGGAAATTTTAAAAAATGCAAAGATAAATTAACCCAAAAAAGTGTCAAAATGTGTCATTACAGCCATGATGATAAATTCTATGATATAGGGAATAAGTGTATGAGAGTGAAAATGAAAAAAAAAAAAAGATTCTACCTGTAAGCTTTGACTTGGGCTTTGAAGGATGAGTGAGAATAAAGCAGACAAAACACAGAGAAAGAGTATGATACGCCATGGGGCAATCGCTCATTCAATCCTATAGTTAGCATTTATTGAGTTCCTACTAAATTTTAAATATTTGACACATACAACTTCACATATAAATGGAGGCATTCAGGACATAATCTTTCGTGCTTGACTTACTTCACTTAATATATGTTTCTGAGACTCCACTACGTTATGGCTTGTAACTCCTCTAGTTAACTTGCACCCATTGATGTGCGGCGTTCTTTTGTAGGAATATACCACAATATATTTATCTATTCTATCACCGTTGGTCCTTTGGAAATATTACTGATACTGCCATAAACATTCTCTTAATATCTTTTGTTACATATTTGTTTGAGTTTTGTTGGGTATAAACATGGAAATGTAATTTCTGGGTTAAAAGTCGTGCATGGTGCAAAGTTGCCTGATATTATCAAATTGTTTTCCAAACTCATCTCAATGTATACCAGCATCAAATGAGAGCTCTCCTTGCTCCAGCACCTTGCTGATATTTACTATTGTTATTCTGCTTAATTTAAGCCATCCTGACATGTGAATGATAGAATGTCATAGTTTTTTTTTTTTTTTTTTTTTTTTTGCAGTTCACTGATTACTAATAATATTCCCAGGCACTATTTATAGGATGATTAACCTATTTTAATTCCTTCTTTGGGTAAGTGGCTGTTCAAGTAATGCCCTTCTCAGAAGGAAAGTCTAGTGAAAAATTGACTTGAGATTGTGAGAAATAGAATGAAAAAGTTTTGAAAGGCCCCTGTTTGAGTAACTACTGGAATATAAAGATGAAGATGTCCAGCAAAATGTTGGAAAGTGGATCAGCGCTTGGGAGAAAAGGCAGAAATGACTCCTAAATCTTTGCAAAGATGGGGAAGAAGTAATTAGGAAGGAGTAAGGACAAAGATAATATTTCATAGAGATAAGAACAAAGGAAGATACCACAGACAGCTTAATGCTTGAAAAATTATTCATGGAGTTAGTGTTCAGGGATTTCTGTCCTATTGGAGAGGTAATTGATATGAACTCAGCTAGTGAATGGCTTCTCCTCTTCTACAGAGCCAATATAAACAAAATCTCCTCTCCGTTGCCGTGTGTCATAGGAGATAGCTTCTTCCTAGTTTCTTTCTCTGAAATTTTGTAGTTCCGAGTCTCTTCCAATTCCTGTAGGGCTCACCCTTCCTGAAGACAAATCTCTTTACTCAGCTGCTTGTATTTGCTACTTGCTATGTTTCTGCCAAGGGCTCCATGATCTCTAAAGTTCCTGGAGCTTCAAACTTCTATAAACTATTAAATAATTTCCTCCAGTGAAGTAGTCCTTTCTAACATGGATTTTGCAGACTCATCCTGTCTTTTAATCATTTTCTTTACAGATTTTAGGTTACAAAATTCTTGCAAAGTCTCTCAGGTTTTAACTGGTATCCTGCAAAAGTTGCTTTTAAAAATGAACAGCATTGAATTCAATTTTATGAATACCTCCCTTTCAGAGATATAACCTTAGTCTAAACCCAAATTTTTGTAAAATAGTAGGTTGTAGAATGGACAGCCTTTCAAGGAAAAATATATAACATGAAATATTCATTTTTCTCTAAATCCTGAGGGACTCCTCAAATTTAGACTATTGCAAACTATTTCATATTTCTGAAATAACTGTAGGGATCCTTCTCCTCTCTTCATTTTCCTCCCTCCCAAGATATTATGATGCAAAATTAAGTTTAAAAATGAGCAAAATGAAAAATATATGTATAAAATATACAAAATTATATAGGCTTATGGAATAGGGCAAAAAGGCACATTAATGAAAGTTCAGTTTATTTCAAGGGTAGAGTTAGAAGTGTTTTTCTTTTGTATATTTAGACACCGTGTTAATATACCAAAAATATTGGTTACATAATAAAAATATATTATCTAATCTTAAACCCAAGCTAGGGTTTAGTGTCAACATTTTAGAGTTAGAAATGTAAGATCAGGGTCATTTGTTTTAAAGTGGGGAATATAAGGGTAAAAATTTATTCTTGGGAGCCACTTTCAATAATCATCTCTATCACTACTGTATACACCCATAATAGCACTCTGGT
This sequence comes from Ursus maritimus, assembly GCF_017311325.1. Classification (NCBI taxonomy): domain Eukaryota; kingdom Metazoa; phylum Chordata; class Mammalia; order Carnivora; family Ursidae; genus Ursus; species Ursus maritimus. Next base: position 73,108,873 of record NW_024423343.1, on the reverse strand, counting down.
TTAAAATGCCAAGTTCGTAGTCTAATCTGATAGCATCACATTTTAATCCCGTCACCGACTTCTGCCAGCTCTAATAATTTTACCATGGTCGATTTATTTTTTACATGGATCATCTTCTTTTCTTTTCTTTTTTTTTAAATTAAGTTTTAGATTTTAATTTCAGTATAGTTAACATACAGTGTTATATTAGTTTCAAGTATACAATATAGTGACTCAACAATTCTATACATTACTCAGTGCTCATCATGATAACTGTACTCTTTAATCTCCTTCACCTACTTCATACATCCCCCACCCACCTCCCCACTGATAACCATCAGTGTGTTCTCTTATAGCTAAGAGTCTGTTTCTTGGTTTCTCTCCCTCCTTCTTTTTTTTTCCTTTGCTCATTTTTTTCCTTAAATTCCACATCTGAGTGAAATCATAGGGTATTTGTCTTCCTCTGACTGACTTATTTCACTTAGCATTATACTTAGCAGCCCAAGTGTCCATCAAAAGTTGAATGGATAAAGAAGATGTGGTATATACATATATGTTTATACAATGGAGTACTTAAAAATAAAATATGAACAGTCTATTATTTCTCTCCAGTATTTTGTGCACAATTTCGGTGATATTTATGTTCTTTCTAATTGTTGTATACTATAAGAATCTTTACAAAATAATACAAAACATTCAAGTTACTAACCTTTCATAAAGAGTATTTTCTTGCTGTCCAATAATTCTATGATTAATTTATTCTGCACTTTTAAGGAAACATTTGGAATGTTTTGCTGTGTTTTTCTGGAACACATGAAGGAATGAATGCTAAAAGAGAGCAGAAGATTAGATGATCACCTCCCAGAGGACAATCTCAGACTTTATTTTTGTCACATTGTACTTGATCCTTTAATAACTCTGTCACGACAGATTCTTAATTGGCTGTGTTTGAAGAAGACGTTCTGACTGATTTTCGCTAAACGCACTTAGTATATTCTGTACATATTCACTGATGACTTTTCTCATTGTCATCATCAAAGTTCATGCACACATTTGTGGATGTGAAAAACCCAAATTCTTTGTGCATATAAATGATATTTTAACTGGCTAATTGTAACAATATAAAGGACCTTTTATGGGGCACCTGGGTGGCTCAGTCGTTAAGCCTCTACCTTCGGCTCAGGGTGTGATCCAGGTGTCCTAGGATGGAACCCCAATTGAGGATCCTCTGCTGGGAGCCCACTTCTTCCTCTCCCACTCCCCCTACTTGTGTTCCCTCTCTCGCTGGCTGTCTCTCTCTCTGGCAAATAAATAAATACAATCTTTAAAAAAAATAAAGGGCCTTTTATAACTCCATATGACAGCACGGGTAAGGAGTAAGTGCTGACACATGAAAGTTAAAAGCCCAATTTCAAATCTAAAATCCTTGATGAAAGCACATCAAAACAAACTCCATAGTCTTAAAAAAAGAAACTACTACAAAAATTGCATAGTATATAAGAATTAGTTATGCTTTCATCTCAACTATTGCAATAGCATCTGTGGCAAAGACTTCTGGATCCATACGTCCTCAGTTTACAGGTGTTGCTTTACCATGTATAAGCTGCATAGACAGCCAGAAGATAAGTCTCATTAAATTGAGGATGAGGTGAATGGGCCATGCACCAAGACCAGTAAATAGAAAAGTAAAATCGTCACAATTAAGATCTATGTCAAGAAAAGCCCTTTTGATGTTGCTTTTAGTACACGAAAAGGAATGGAAGCATATAGATCAAAAGCCCAATAAGATCTTGGAAAAAATCTACTGCCAAAGAAATAGCACGTCTGACCTGTCAAAGTCTATGTTCGCTTGATCCTTGAAGTCACTCCTGGTTCTTCAAACCTGAACTAGCAGAAAGAGTGATGAAAGTGTTGTAGACATCAAGAGGGTACTCCATGATGTACTACAGAGATGGTCATAGAAAATATTGTACAAGGAAATTTCCCGACAGAAGAAGAGAGACTTTGAGACATTAAGAAAAATCCTTTTCTATTTATCTAAGGAGTGCATCCTGTTCTCAGGGCTGATATTCTCTGTACTTTCTGCACAGCAGGTTTTTAATATTGATATCTAACAGTGACAACTGTATGTATTCTATTCTTACGTTCTAAAAGATGGAACTTGTAATCTAAATGCCATGTTTCTATTCCACTATTATATATTTAGTTGGTGCAAGAATGCATATATTTTTCTTTGAGTTCACTGGTCACCAGACCATGAGAAGATACATTCTGAACATGGAACTGAATATAATTACATAGGACACTAATATTTCTGTCTTGGTTATTTGTGAATACTTTTCAAATGTGGAGAAAAGGATGGGTATGGATAATTAGTTAGAAAAAGGGACAGATAATAAGGATGACTGATACGTTATCCCATTTTGTCCATTCTCTCTTTTATTGGTAAGTTTCCGGAGTACGTGGATTCCCAGTTAAAAAATATAATTCTCTGCATTCTTTGAGGCTAAGTGTGGAAGACTTACACTAACAGATTCCAAAACTTACTAAAATCTGCTGTAATTGATACAGTGTGGTATTGGTTTAAAGACTTACACAGATAACTAGAACAAAATAGAGAATCCTGAAATAAATGTACACATATATGTTCCCTCACTTTCCAAAAGCAACTCAAAGAAAATTTAGTGGTGAAAGAATGCTTTAATAGCAAATGAAGCTGGAAAAAATGGATATCTAAATGCTAAAATTAACTGTGATCCAAATATCACATCATGTATAAAAATTTACTCAAGATGGATCGTAAATCTAAATGTAAAATGTAAAACTATAAAATATCTAGAACGTAAGTTCTACAGAAAGTCTGTGTGCACTTTTGTTAGGCAAACTTTTCTTCAATATAACTCTAAAAGCAAAATCTAGGGCGCCTGGCTGGCTCAGTTGTTAAGTGTCTGCCTTTGGCTCAGGTCACGATCCTGGAGTCCGGGGATCCAGCTCAGCTTCAGGCTCCTTGCTCAGCTGGGGGTCTGCTTCTCCTTTTCCCTCCGTCCTTCCCCCGACTTGTGTACTGTCATTCGCTCACTCTCTCTCTCAAATAACTAAATAAATAAAATTTACAAATAATAAAAATTAAAAGCACAATCCATTAAAGGAAAATGTTATAAGTTGGGCCTCATGAAAAATAAAGAGAAAGAAAAGGAAAAAAAGAAAACTCATTACATCACATATAATGTGTAAAATTTAGCACCTCTGCAAATATTTTTGAAGTCTCTCAAATAATCTTACATTTATCAGAGACACTTTGTGTTCTAACACCTGCCACTGCAGAATTCTTAGTATATGCTTTGAGTTATTCTTGTTGCCAGTCTCATCCTCATTATTCACTTTGTATGATTACACTGTTTCTTTAAAATATGGTATCTTCTGTAGGTAGTGTATTTTGCTAAAGACTAGTTTAGTGAAAGAAAATTGTAACTTTACACAATTAAGGGACCATCATAAAATTTTTTAAAAATAATTATTATGCATATTAACGTGAATTGCTCATTTTTTTATCCACAGAAAAGTGTTTATGAACACAATAAACCCATGCTCTGTCTAATACTGTATTCTGGGTCTTTTTTTTTTTTCCCTATCTCCCAGAACATTTTCCTCTTCACTGCACCAATTTATAACCACCAACTTTTGTTATTTTTCCATTCAGAGGAACTTAGCTTTTACAGTTCACTTTTGAAAACCTCAAATTTCATCCGTTAAAGAACACAGGATATCTCCGCATGAATTATGACAGTCTATTAATACGCACAAGGCAGATTTTTGAGGGGGGTCTTCTTGCTTACATCTCTCTAATGTCCTGCCACATGGCCTAAATACACATATATTTAATGAATAAATGCATGGCATATATACAAAGGTAAATACAAAGGCCCAATACCCTTGCCTTAAATAAGATAAATCTCAGAAGCTATCTGAGCTTGAAAGCTCCCCATTGGGGCAGGTGAAGCGCCTGCCTATGTTTGTAGTTCTACATAGGTAAGCTCAGTAGAGAGCAGTATATAATAAAATAGCTCTACTTTTTGGTAAACAAAGAACAAATAAAAGGATGGGTTAGCATGGTGATGGGTGTTAAGGAGGGCACGTATTGCATGGAGCACTGGGTGTTATATGCACAAACAATGAATCATGGAACACTACATCAAAAACTAAGGAGGTACTGTATGGTGACTAACATAACATTAAAAAAAAAAAAAAGAGGATGTAAAAAACTCCCAAAGTAATAGATTGCAAGAGAACTTCATTCAGTTGTTCATTCATTCACCTGACACAACCAAGCAAAATATTGCAAAGAGGCAAGTGAAATAGAAGTGCACACAAAGTGACACAGCAACTCTCCCAATTGCACCTCAGCCCCGTGCCTTTGCTATCTCTTGGCTTAAATCTGCTTTGCTAACTCTCATTTCCACAACCACAGCCATACACTTTACTTTCCAATTTTTAATATTTTTTGTTTAAAAGATGAACATCCATAAAACTTCAAAAGGTACTAAGTGTGCAGACAGTGAATGCTGATGAAGTTACCACACCCATGCAATCACTTCCGGGGTATAAAGGATGCTAGCTTTGCCACTGAAGTTCTCTGCTTTTTTTTTTTTTTTAAAGATTTTATTTATTTATTTGACAGAGATAGAGACAGCCAGCGAGAGAGGGAACACAAGCAGGGGGAGTGGGAGAGGAAGAAGCAGGCTCATAGCGGAGGAGCCTGATGTGGGGCTCGATCCCGGAATGCCCTGAGCCGAAGGCAGACGCTTAACCGCTGTGCCATCCAGGCGCCCCCTGAAGTTCTCTTCTTGAGAGTAGGACATTTATTCTGTTGTTAAGAGTGTTGGTTCCTCACAGCTACCTGAGGAAACCATGGTGGCCAAAGTTGCTGCCTTTCTCAAAGTTACATGGTCGCCCTTGAATAGAACTCATCCAATGACATGTTGATGGGCGAGTACAAAGGCCCAACACCCTTGCCTTGAATAAGACAAATCTCAAAGGCTATCTAAGCTATGAACCTCACCACTGGGTCAGCTGAAGCTCCTTGCATTTGTTTGCAGTTCAACTTCTTTTTCTTTCCAACCCATCTTCTTTCACTCCTTTAGAGAGATTTTCCCCAGGAATCCATGAATGCAAATTTCTACCACAGAGTCTATTTCCAAAAGAACATGACCTAAGAGAGCTGGTAATAGAATTGATCCTAGAAAGCAGAATTTAAAACGGGATTTCAGAAATGGATCATTCTCTGACCTCCTGGCAATAAGGACTCTAATTACAGGTGGTGAATAGAATACTGATAGTTTGTAGCATACTGTAGGAATGCAGTTGTTAAAACTCACACTGGTGGTGAACTAGACTAGAATACTAATGAAAATGAATGCAATGGTGGATATAGTATCTAAGCGTTTGAGACATTAGGGGCAAGATAATAATTACAAGGACTATGTAATTGGTTGGGACTAAGCATGCATTGAAGAAAAACAATGAAAGACTTATGGTGATTAATCACCAATTTAAGGTGAAGTGTGAAAGTCAGAGGGCCTCTTTGGGAGAATATAAAAAGACTCATTTGCTGCAGCAAGAGGGCAGAAAAAGGTGATCACCAGGTCTAGGACTTAATTATAGTGGTAGCAGAGCTCCAGAGAAGGATGATGTTCAATCCCAGCCTGTCGGCTATGCTAAGATCAGTGCCTTAATTGGGAAGTAGTGAGACTCTGGACTCAAGATAAGAGCATCTGAGTCAATACACTTGAAAATTTCAAGGGTCAGATTCCCCTCACTCTCTGGGCCTGAAAAATCGGCCCACTCCTTGTTAAAGGCCAATGATCCCCCTTGCTTGAGTTCGATGCAGAGGCTCTGTTAAAAGAAATCGTGCATTCAGACCTCAGGATCTACCCTCTTCTCCCATCCTGTACACTAGACCAATCGCTACAGTTAAGTTAACGTAAAGTAGCTGGAGAAATGCTGAGATTGTTAAACAGGAGAAAGGAAGTCACAGAAGTTGCTGTAGAACGTAGCCACAAAAACCCAGCAAGAGACGCAGGAGTGTATGGAATTTGATCTGATGGTGCTCTATATGTGCCCAAAGTTTGGGAGATAAATTCGAATAAGGGAAAATTAATTAATATGTAAGGTCTATCCCATGATAAAAGCTTTAATACCATGACCAGGATCATAGGAAATATTACTAACGAGTTGCTAAAATGGTTGGTGCTTAGAAGATTGGGTTTAGAAATCCTGGTTCCCAGAGAGAGAACACTTTCACCGGAGGACATTGCTAAAGCCCCATTAAGTTTGAGTTATGACTGTTACTGTGTCTCCTTTGGCTTTTGGTGCCCAAAGAACACAGTCAAAGAAATGCTGGCAAACTGCCTTGGGCCCCAATTTTCTGGAAGAAACAGAGTCACAGTAGGGAAGGGAAAAAATATGTTTGGCAACTGCATGGCTTACCACGGTACTTCTTGCTACTCCCTGCAACATGGTCATGATAGTGAACAAAATGCAAGAGTCTGAGAGGACAAGGGACCAAAGGCTCAGATACCTCACTAAATAAGCCATAGAGATGCTAGATAAGGGTGAGGAAAATTAAAATAGCCCTACAGAAGGCAGTGATACCAACTGTGGACTCTAGATAAACCACAGCCAGGGACCTGTGATTCATCTCAATAACTTTGCTGTTTAAAGTTTCTCCAGGAAAAGAAAAGACCAGCTAGAATTCTAGAGAAGCTCTTCACAATTGGGGTTAACTTTCTGCACAAAATAAGTGAATAAAAGCAGGGCAAGGGGTTGGCTGTTGTAAATTCTGTGGTGTTCTACCAAGCTCTCCTTCTCATGATTGAATTAGTTAGCTAGAGCGGTCATAACAAAATACTACAGACTGTGGTTTAAACGACAGAAATTTAGTTCTAAAGGTTGAACCTCCAAGATCAAAGTGTCAGCAGGTTTGATTTTTTTGTGAGGTCTCCCTTTCTGGCTTTCAGATGGCTGCCTTGTAACTGCGTTCATTAATCAGTCCTCTGTGTGCACATGCCCCTCGTATCTCAGTGTTAAAATTCTTCTTCTAAGAACTCCCATCAGAGTGGATTAGGGCCCGCCCTAAAGGACTCATCTTAACTTCATCACGTTAGAGGGTCTATCATAAAATAAAATCACATTCTAAGGAACGGAGGGTTTAGGGCTTCAATATGCAAATTTGGGGGATGACACAATTCAGCCAATAACAATGATTGAGGCTCTCATTCTCCCAAGTTGATAGTTTTGTCTAAAGTATTCTTCAGTAAGTATCCTTGACTGAAGAGACACCATACCCAAGATTATGTCTCTTCCTATGGACACCCTCCATTCAATGACTCGTCACTGCAAGGCTACGAAGTACTGGCACTCTGACCTCAATTTTGAGAAACACTGAAGGTTATCCCGGCTTCTAAATGTCCTGTAGATGTAGGTTCCGCTGAGGCCATCTTTGCATGGACATCGCAAGTCTGCTCCCTCTGTCCAGTTTGGCTCCTCTTGCTCCTTTAAAGTTTACATTTCTGAGACCACTGCCCCAAATCTCTTACATGCTGTGTAACCTAATATGTGAAGTCAAGAAATAAAACTTTATCAGCAAGTATGGACTTTGGGTGATAATGATGTGTCAATGTAGGTTCATCGGTTGTACCAGATATACCATTCTGGTGGTAGATGGTGAGACCAGAGGAAGTTCTGCATGTGTGGGAATAAGGGGTAGATGAGACAACTCTATACCTTTTTTTTTTTAAAGATTGTATTTATTTCTTTGAAAGAAGGGGAAAGATAGCTTAAGAAGGGGGGAAGGGGAGAGCTTGATGGAGAAGCAGACTTCCCGCTGAACAGTGAGCCCAATGCAAGGCTCAATCCCAAACCCCGAGATCATGACTGAGCCCAAGGCAACAGCTTAATCGACTGAGCCACCCAGGTGCCTCCAAAAATCTCTGTACCTTCTGTTCACTTTGGCTATAAACCTAAAACTAATCTAAGAAAATCTATTAAAAAAGAAAGAAAAAGAGAAATGAGAATATTGGAAAAACAGCAATAACAATAATAACAAAAGATTCCCAGTGCCCCAGATCCTCCCATAATAACTATCCCCAATCACCATTGCCATAGATGGTTTTGCGTGACCTTTACAAAAACAAAACTTTAACGAATACATACTTTTTGCCTATATACTTACATTCAACCATGTGATTTGAAATGTGCCCACATTGTAGAATGCAGCAGTAGTTTAAACTAATATGCAATTTTCAATGGTATGAATATACCATGATATATTTTCTACTGTTGATCTGTTTTTCGATTTAGTTTGGGGCTAAAATGAACGATGCCATCATGAATACTTTTTTATGTATCTTTACTGGTACATGTGTGTGGACGCATTTATATTAGGTGTATAACTAGGTATGCATTTTTCTGGGGCGGAGTATGGACATTTGTTAATATACTTTAAATACTTTATTAAATATTGTCTTGTCTAGTATTGAGTTGCAATTATTCTTTATATTCTGAATACAAGTCCTTTAGAAGATACACATATAAGTCTTTGTCTCTGGTAAGAGTATTTTTTATGAAGTCTTTGTCATATATTAACACAACCATTACAGTCTTCTTAGGATTATTGACTGCGTGGTATATCATTTTTCCATTCTTTCACTTACTATCTGTGTTTTTATGTTAACATGCATTTCTAGAAGACAACTGCACCCTCATTCCTGGTGTTCTCACTTCCCACATGTTTTCCCATATACTCACAAATTCCGTTTGTCTGCATTACCCTCAGCTCTGGCATCTGTCTCCTCAACTCATTTTACGTCTATTTATTTGTATTGAAGAGTAGTTTATATACAATATTATAATAGTTTCAAGTGTGAAACGTCATGCTTCAACATTTATCTACATTACCAAGTCACTGTGCTCAAAGTCACCAAGATCACCATTGTAAGTCTAGCTATTCACCTGTCACCAAAGGTGTTAAAATATTTTTGACTATAATCCCTATGGTGTAAGATATATTCTCATGAATTATTTATTTTATAACTGGATGTTTGTATCTTTTAATGCCCTTCACCTATTTTGTCCAACCCCCAACCTCTTTCCTTGTGACACCAGCAGTTGTTCTCTGCAATTACATGTGTGTGTGTGCATGTGTGTGTATGTTGTATTTATAATGTACATGTAAGTGAAATCATATGGTATTTGTCTTTTTCTGTCTGACTTATTTTACTTAGAACAAACCATTTAGGTACATTCATGTTGTCACAAATGGTAAGGTTTCATTCCTTTTTATGGCTGAGTAATATTATATATATATGTAAAATATATATATATTCTTATCTATATCTATCTGTATATCTATATATAAAGATATTCTTATCTTTTTGATAACAACCATCTGACAGATGTGAGCCAATATCTCATTGTGGTTTTGATTTATATTTCCCTGATAATTAGTGATGTTTAACATCTTTTCACAGGTCTGTTGTCCATTTGTATGTCTTCTTTGGAGAAATGTCTATTCAGACCCCTCCCCCATTTTATTGGATTATGTTTTTTGATATTGAGTTGTGTGAGTTCTTTATATATTTTTTTATTAACCCCTTATCAGATATATGATTTATAAATATCTTCTCCCATTCGGTAGGTTGTCTTTACTACGTTTTGTTGATGGTTTCCTTTGCTGTGCAGAAGCTTTTAAGTTTGATGTTCCATTTGTTTATTTTTTGTTTTTGTTTTCCTTGCCTGAGGAGACAGATTCCCAAAACATTGCTTAGCCTAATATCAAAGAGCTTACTGCCTGTTTTCTTCTAGGAGTTTTATGGTCTCCCATCTTATATTCAAGTCTTTAATCCATTTGAGTTTATTTTTGTATACGGTGTAAGAAAGTCATTCAGTATCACTCTTTTGTATGTAATTGTCCCGTTTTCCTAGCACCATTTATTGAATGGACTCGTTTTCCCATTGCATATTTTTGTCTCTTTTGTCTTAGATTAATTGACTACATAAATGTGGATTTATTTCTAGGCTCTCCATCCTGTTCCATTGATCTATGTTTCTGTTTTTGTGCCACTACCATACTATTTTTGTTACTAGAGCTTTATAGTATAGATTGAAATCAGGGAGTGTGATACCTACAGCTTTATTCTTCTTTCTCAAGATAGCTTTGGCTAGTTGGGGACTTTCTGGTTCTATACAAATTTTAGGATTATCTCTTCTAGCTCTGTGAAAAACACCATTAGTATTTTGGTAGATATTGCATCAAATCTGTTGATTGCTTTGGGTAATATGGACATTTAAAAAATGTTAATTCTTCCAATCCATGAGCGCAATATATCTTTCCAATTATTCGCGTCATCTTCAATTTCTTTCTTCACTGTTTCATAGTTTTCAGAGTACAGGTTATTTACCTCCTTGGTTAAATTTATTCCTAGGTATTTTGTTCTTTTTAATGAAATTGTAAATGGGATTGTTTTCTTAACTTTTCTTTCTAATAGTTCATTATTAGTATATAGATATGTAACAGAATTTTGTACATTAATTTCGTATCTTGTAATTTTACCAAATTATAGTTCAAATAGGTTTTTTTGTAGTCTTTAGGGTTTTCTCTATATAGTTATCACATCATCTGCAAATATTGATAGTTTTATTTTTTCTTTTCTGATTTGGGTGCTATTTATTTGTCTTTCTTGTTTCCTTTTTACTCTTAGAACTTTGATCGACTCATAAATCCTAGTGTAGGAAGAGATTATTTTATTATTATTTTCTTTTCTCTGATGACTAGCTAGTAATTCAAGCATAATTTATTACAAAGTTTACCTTCTCTCATAGATTACATATGATACTTTTATCATGTACTAAATGTCCATTCATATTAAGCTCCATTTCTACATTTTAATTGGATTACATTAACCCAATCAATATATTTATGACAGAGTGTTGTACCATTTTAATTACTGGGTTCTTATACTATGTATGCAACTGCTGGGAGAAGTTTTAAGTCCCTCTCATTGAATTTTCTTTATTTTTTTCTCTAATTTTATAAGAATAAAATAATATCTCACTGCGGCTTTGTTTTCATTTTTATGATTAACAGTGAAGTTGAGCAAATTTTACATTTTAAAAACAATATGTGGTTCCTCTTTTTTGAAATGCAAACAAAAAACAACCAAGCAAGTATAACCAATAAAACTCTATAAAGTGTGACATTATCAAGTATGGTGGCAGTATAAAACAATCAAAATTCTTACAAATCTCCGGTAGAACAACCACTTTGGAAGTATTTATTATTAACCATTGAAGTTAAATATATACATATGCTATAACTGAGCATTTCATTTGTACATGTATCACACATAGGCTCTTACATACATGTGATGGTGGCCGTATACAAGAATGTTAATAACAGCTTTGTTTTTAACAGAGGTAACAAAAAGATACTTATCAAAATTTCTCGATAGGGAAAGACTAAATACTTGAATATGTATACAAATGAATATTAATTTTATATGTATATATTTTATTATGTATTTATGTATTATATAGTTTAAAACAAGGAAAAACCAAATATTTTGGTTAAATGTGTGTGTGTGTGTGTGTGTAAATCTATAAAGCAAACCAAGGGAATGAATAACCTAAAATTCAGAATAGTGGTTACCTCTGGGAAGAAGGATGGGTGGTGTGACCAGTTAATGTTCACAGAAGGACCCAACTTTCTTTGTAGTGTTCTAATTTGCAAGCCAAGTCGTAATGTTTTTATTTGTTTTCATCTTATTTTGTAATACATACAAAGTACACTTTTGCCTATATGACATAATTCAAATAAGAAAGTTAATAACATAAATACAAATGGAATAAGAACTCTGTTAAATTTTTTACATCATTCAATTAATTTTGACATTCTTATTTCATAAAAATTATAGCTATAAATATGGTGATTTTGCATCTTGAAAATGTTAAAAAGCCACTTGAAAATACATATTTGTCCCTTTGATGAAAATAAAATACCTGCCAGATTAAATAAATTTGAATATTTTCAGCTATACTGGTATTAAACTTCCCTTTCGCACCAATATGTAAAGTTGTTCTAAATCTGCTTTCATGAACATGCCATTTGAGCTAATTACTTTATAGTAAATGCAGCTCTTAAATAATTGCTAAACCTTGGGAAATGCTTTCAATAATTGACTTGGTTTTCATAAGCAAAACTTGTGTTATTAAATATAAATTAAATGCACATTTGAGACACTTAAAGTGTTAACATATCAGCATTTTAATAGTGTAATGAAAATAACTTGTAGAATAAATACCCAAAATAATTCAAACATTGCACTGAGAATTTTTACATGTTTCCTTTCATCTGAAAAATTTGTATAAACTTTCCATGTGTACTACATCATCTGTCATGAATATGTTTTCCTACTTTTTTGACATAACCTAACTTGAAAATGTTGTATTTCTTAAGGTACAATTTCCAATTTCTATGACCTAGAGACAATTAGATAAAAAGGCTTATTTTATGGTGATATAAGTATAAATAAGTGAGGAAATAACAAAATACTGCAGAGAGATTTTGTCTAAATGCTAAATTATTCATAATTAGAATCATTGTACATATATATGGATTTTTAGCATTTATTTATCTTTTGTCTGTTTCTAAAATAATTTAGAAGAGAGGTGGATGGATAGATAGATGAGAGATAGAAAGATACTCGGGTACATAAATAGATAGATAGACGATAGATATAATCTATTAAGCATGACACATTCCCCTTGATCAATCTTTGTTCCTGTTAATGATGAAAAACTTTGTGCTATTTCTCATACTCAAAATAGATTATACTCTTTAATGTATTATCAGTAAAAAAATATATTTTACTGAAGAAATGAGGAAGGAGTGGTTAAATTATATATCACACATCTGTATTCATAAACATCTGTTTTGAATGTTTCTTTTCTTCCACTGGAATCCCTCTTCCCTACCCAACTACCTTATTTTTCTTTTTTCTTTATTTCCAATAGGCCTCAAAGTAGACCTTTCTTCTCTTCTCAAAAAATTATCTAAAAATTACAATTAAATAGTTACATAAACGGAAATCTCACTCCCAGACATTTCCTTAGAGTACTCAGCCAACACAAGAATCGATGAGAAATATTCTAAGGCTTTAAAAAAAAGACTTTTCTCTAAATAGTGAGATTTGTGTGTAGGTATATAAAACATGCATATACACACATATATTTATATGCACACACAGATGTAAACCTACTACATAGAAAAATAAAGAAATTTTTACAGGTTTCTTACTGTCAGAGAGGAAAGATAATGATAAGATTTTGGTATTATTGAAGGGGAAGTTAAGATGGTGCTTGCTTCATCCCTCAAACACAGTTAGATAAATATCAAATCATTCTGAACATCCAAGAAATTAATCTCAGGACTGAGAGAACAAACTGCACAATTAAAGGGAGAGAAGAGGCCCCATCATGGAAGGTAGGAGGTGTGGAAAGTGATTTGAGGAAGAAAAGAATTGCAGTTGCTATGCAAAAGAGGGAGACTTGATGACTGAGAGAGAAGAAAAGAGAGAGAGAGAGAGAGCACAGTGCATAAGAGATTGCACAAAGAACAAAAAAACTTCCCCAAAACCATTGACTGGGAAAATGAAAGGGGCTGATTATTGGGAGTTTTAACAATGAGAGAAGCACGAAGTCTAAAGTTTCAAAAGTCTGTGGGGAAGCCAGTGTTGAGCCTGGTAGGTGCAACGGTGCTCCTGTGGAAAAGGAGGGCAGAGGCCCAGGATGGACGGCATGGTCTGAGGATTCCTGGGGTCCAATGGGAGAGATGTTTCCCCCTTCTTGGAGTGCATCTGGGAGAGGTGGCATTGCCTCTCAGGGACCAAAAAAGCAGGTGGTTGCCATCGCACTGCCATGTTCCTTAGTACAGGGGCAGAGACATCTGCAGAAGGCAGCTAACATGGATGCCGGCTATTTGCTGTGCTTTAACCTCCAAGTTCCTGTGTGTTCATGTGACTACCCTTCTGAGACAAACCAGCATCAGCCCCAGTGTTGTGAGATGTCTACCAGAGGACCAGTGTAGGTTTGCCCCATGCCAGGTTCCTAAAGTTTGGAGTTCTGAAACTCAACCAGTGAACCTTGGATAGAAAATGGGCACACTGGGCTGCTGAGTGGACAGAGGACTGGGACACAGACAGGGTGAAGGCAGAGATCTGAGGGATGCCTGAGACACACGAGGGGGCATTGTTTACTCTTTTGGGAGGGCTTCCTGGACAGTGGCAAGCACCAACTCTCCTCTCCAAGGATAAGGGAAAGGGCTGGTGCTATTTTTTCTGCCCCACCCATCAGCATAAACTGCCTTCAGTGAGCAGCACAGTAGCCACAGTGGTGACCTAAACTGCTTACACCAAGCCCCGCCCCTCTGTGCTCTGCAGATGCTGCTTTCTTGGGGCAAGTGTGCCTGAGAACCAGAGCAGCAGGCCCCTCCCCCAGAAGACTAGCATAAACTGCCCACACGCACCAAGTCTACTGACCATAGAGTGCTTAAAGCTTCGTCTCTAGGATCAGGCTTCTTTTAACAAGCTGTCCGGAGCATACCTAGTTAAAACTTGCCACACACTGGACAAGGTCCAAACAGTCCTCCCTGCAGTCAAGGAGAAAATCTGCAGGGAACTGACCTGAGGGGAGGAGCAGCCAAAGTGCACACAGCATACACCAGAAAAGCTTTTGAAGCACCAAGCCCTGGACATTATATGATCTCTTCTTAATAAATCCATTATTATCAGGAGCAGGAAACATAACAAACTTTTCTAACAAACAGAAGAGGACAGAAACCTAGACAAAATGCCAAGATGGAGAATTCATCCCTAAGGAAAGAATAAGAAAAGATCACAGCCAGGGATCTAATCAAAAGAGATATAAGTAATATGCCTGATCCAGAATTAAGGACAACAACCATTAAGGATACTAGCAAGCCTTGAGAGAAGCATAGAAGACCTACATACAAACTACCAAAACTGAAATAGAAAGAAAGAGAAAATCTGAACAGACCAATAACCAGCAAAGAAATAGAACCAGTAATCAAAAATCTCCCAACAAACAAGTACAGAGCCAGATGGCTTTCCAGGGGAATTCTATCAGACATTTAAAAAAGAGTTAATACTTATTCTTCTCAAACTATTCCAGACTTCAAGCTGTATTACAAAGCTGTAGTCATCAAGACAGTCTGGTACTGGCACAAAAACAGACACATAGATCAATGAAACAGAACAGAAAACCCAGAAATGAACCCACATCTATGTGATCAACTAATCTTCAACAAAGCAGGAAAGAATACCCGGTGAAAAAAAGACAAGTCTCTTCAACATATGGTGTTAGGAAAACTGCACAGCAACACACAGAAGAATGAAACTGGACTACTTTCTTACACCATACACAAAAATAAATTCAAAATGGATGAAAGACCTAAACATGAGACAGGAAACCATCAGACTCCTAGGGGAGAACATATGCAGGAACTTCTCTGACAAAAGCCATAGCAAATTTTACTAGACACGTCTCTGGAAGCATGGGAAACAAAAGCAACCATGAACTATTGGGACTTTGCCAAAATAAAAAGCTTCTGCACTGTGAAGGAAACAATCCACAAAACTAAAAGGTGAACTTCAGAATGGGAAAAGATTTTAAATGACATATCTGATAAAGGGTTAGTATCCAAACTCTGTAAAGAACATATCAAACCCAGCACCGCCAAAACAAATGATTCAGTTAAGAAATGGGCAGAAGACATTTTTCCAAAGAAGACACCCAGATGGCTAACAGACACATGAAAAAATGCTCATCCTCACTCATCATCAGGGAAATACAAATCAAAACTACAATGAAATAACACCTCACACCTATCAGAATGGTTAAAATTAACAATTCAGGAAAGAACAGATGTTGACGAGGATGTGGAGAAAGGGGAACCCTCTTCTAGTTGGTGGGAATGCAAACCAGTGCAACCACTCTGGAAAACAGTATGGAGGTTTCTCAAAAAGTTAAAAATAGAACTACACTGTGACCCAGGAATTGTGCTACTAGATATTTACCCAAAAGATACAAAAATCCTGATTCAAAGGGGCGTATGCACCCCATGTTTATGGCAGCATTATCAACAATAGCCAAATTATGGAAAGAGCCCAATGTCTATCTATTGATGAATGGATAAAGAAGTCATGGTACATATATATACAATTAAATATTACTCAGCCATAAAAAAGAATGAAATCTTGTCATCTGCAACAACAGGAATGGAGCTAGAGTCTATTATGCTAAGTGAAATAAGTCAATCAGAGGAAGACAAATACCATATAATTTCACTCATATGTGGAATTTAAGAAACAAAACAGATTAACATAGGGGAAAGAAAAAGAGAAAGAGAGAGAGACATGAAGGGAAACCATAGGAGATATTCTGTCAACTATGGAGAACAAGCTGAGGGTTGCTGGAACTGGAGATGGGTGGGTGATGGATATTGGGGAGGACACTTGTGATGGGCACTGGGTGTGGTGTGTAGGTGATGTGTTACTGTATTCTACTCCTAAAGCTAGTGTTACACTGCATGTTGACAAAACTGAACTTAAATAAAAACTTGAAACATTTACAAAAAAGATTTTGGTCTTATTTAAGGACCTGGAGTTAGAACACATGTCCTCATAACACATGTAGACCACTAGTTAATGTTTTTGTTACCTATAACTTGTACTATCTTACACATAGGAAATATCAACTTCATAGCTCTATTAAGTCAATTCCAATATATGAGACTTGGCAATATATGTATGTGTGGAATAAATATGGGAAAGACAAAAATGAGCCTCCAGCTGTGGTTCCTTTTCAAAGGTGAGTGTGACAAAAAGGAATGTAAATGATGTTTGACCTGCATACATGGTTAAACATACTCAAATCGAACCAAGTCTCTTCCAGGTTTGTAACTGGGCTAACTTAAAGAGATGGTTTCTTATTTTAACTTTACCACTCTATGGCATTTTTTATACACCACCCATCCTCAATTATTTCTCCTTTTTCCTTCATCACGTCTTAATAGCATCAATTCTCCCCCATGAGCCACAATCCATCTCTCTTGTCTCATCAAAATTTCTCTCTCCTGTTTCTGTAAGGCTATAGCTTTGACTTTCTAAAACTTGAAAAAAGATCCTCAATTTAGAATCATAGAATAGATGGGTTCCTCACTTTCTTTAACGACAAGATAGCAATTCTTCCTGGATGATTGCGTCTAGGACAATGTAAATATAATGATAATATATTGATGAAATGGTACATCTATTAACGTGCTAGGTAACCAATGTACAGTAATACATTAATTTGCAGGATTATTTCTACTTACATATTCAAGTATAATTTTAAATCTACATTGAAGTCTTTCAAATTTCTCTCTTCTCTAATGTCTGTGCATTTAACTCAAATTAAAATAGCTGTTTTATGGATTCCCTGTTCTATGAAACAACTATTCTATGAAAATTTGTGCATATTTTAGAGATTTTCTTACATATATGTGTTTATGATTTTTCCATAAATAAATATAAGCTGTGAGCACACTAGATGAGAAAAATAACCCAAAGAAAGAGGTTGGCCACAGATTCCAAGCTATGTTTTAAAGGAAATTGAGTGCCTCAGGATTATGAGTTTCCACACGGTGCACGAGACAGAAAGTCAAGTTAGTAGACAAGGCTTCACTCAGCTATTCTACCACTTCTTTACCCAGAAATTTATTTCTCTACCTGAATTCGGCTGTAAACATAAAATTTCATTTGAGAAAATTTTCCCAGTACCTTGCAAGTTTAAAAACATTGCATAGGGAGTGAAACAAAGCCTTGCAAGCCTTAAAGTGACAGTGTTTTCACCTTCCCTTATGGTCTCAGCTCCATGCCTGGTGTCTCGCAGTGCTTTTGGCCAGAGGCACCCAGCATTTGTGGACTACCCTCTCAACAATGGGTCTCTGCTCCTCATCACTTAATTGAGTACAGACTTTGTTCCCAAGATCCTGTTTTGTTTTCATTATTTGTAATTATTTTTCTTTTGTTTTATATAACACCCCCCCCAATAGGGTTGGACCCTATGATCATATTCTTATCTTATGACTCTAATCTTTGGCCATAATCTAATGCACTATGAGTAAACACCTAACTCGAGTAGGGTTAATGAGAAGCTCTTTCTTGGATAAGAGCTAAATCTTTAAGTGGGATTACATGACCTGGGGTGTGGGAAATGTGGGAATACATTCACTAGGAAACACCGCCTCATTTATGCATGCATCCAAATCAGGACTGAAGCGTACAGTTGTGTGAGCTTGGAACAGCTCCAGGTTGCAACATTGACATTCATAATCAGTTTAGATTTCTTGAGTTATTATGACCTTATTCCAGCAGATGGCAGTAAAATGTTTTATTTTTAAAAAACACCATATTCTAATTAGCACAAGTTGCATAGGGTAGATCCCTACTGCCAAGCACAGGATAGACCAATTTTTTTTAAGTTGATAATTGTTAATTGGATCAATGGATGTGCTGCATATCAATTAAAAAAACTAGAATATTGTCATAGATGAAATAAAGTGATTGAACATGGGTTTAATATTAAGATGAGTGTGGTGGCCTGAATTTTTTAAATCCTTGTTTCAGTCCATTTTCCACTGCCTGTGAAAGTCTGAAATCATTCTACATCTATACCTTGGCAAAAAATTCTGAGAAGTGAGAAGCTGGCACATGTTGGCATGGGTACCTAACATCCACACCGTTTCCCTTTGACAAGTTATTAACAGAAATGTTTCACTGAATCTGATGGGCTTTGCTTTACTGAGGAAGCATTTCCTGCCAAAATATTTCTTTTCTGTAACGGGGCCAACCGAAATGGTCGACTAGGGCTCTTGCTTCAATCTCTCTTACCTTCTTTATTCAATTAGATGGAAATTTCATAGACTGCACTTTTAAAAAGTTGTTGAACATTTACTAAGTGCTTATCTTGTTCTTTTCCTTCCTTCTTTCTGCTGCCACTGTCCTAATCCAGCTCTTACTGTTGGAATCATCTCTCTCAAAGGATTTGAAACTGGCCTCTCTCTCTGGTGATTCTATTTTCCATCCATTTAGTCATCTGCAAATCAATTCATTTTTCTGACATACAGTCTTATTACTGTCTTTGATTTGCCCAACCTGTTTATTTGGGGTGGGGGGGGGGGGAAGGACAGTTCTAGGGAAATCTCTACATCTAGTTTATTATAAGTGTCCATAGGTTTGGGTTCTCCTTTCTATATGTTGTTTTTCCCCTCCATGTGTGTGCATGTGTGTCTGTGTATGTCTGTCTGTGCATGTCCCCGTCTGTCTGTGTGTGTGAGTTCAGGAAGATTCAAGAACTACACTGTCACTGCCTCTATCTTTCCAGAATCCTCTCAATTATATAGTATAATTACATCATATCTATTGATATTTTATACTGGCCTATTGATATTTCTTTGTTAATATCTATTCTTCATTCTCAGCGTATGCAATCAGAATATATGGAAATATATATACAACATGGTAATGTTAGCTATAATTGATAGAAATTTATAATCAATAACTTTGTAGGTGATTTTTTTTTACTTTTCTCTTGATCAGCTAAGTTTCTTTTTAATACATGGAGAAATATAGCTGTTGATATATGATAAAAATTGGTGCCAATTAGAATAAACATATATCGACCCATCCAGAAAAAAAACCTGAAAATTCGTTACCACCTATATGGTTAAGTAAATGAAAGATTTCCCTGTACCTACTCAATCACACCTCCAAAAAAGAAAAAATAGAAAAGGAATAAAGAACTCACAGTAGAATGAAAAGCTTTACAATAAAAACACAATACCGTTACAAAGCAAGTAAAAAATAGAGAGCTTTTATTCAATTATTAAAGCTTAGGAATCTCTTTGAACATGGTATTTTGTACTTGTTTTTTGAATGACACACACTTAATAACAAAAATTATGTTCCATTTTTTTATAGATCAAACCAGTATTTTGTATTGTAGATAATGATCTTCATATTATTTGTGTTTTACTCATTTTTAATTAGTATAATTGACCTATAAATACAAATTATTGAAGTTTTGCCTATACTTTCAGGCAAATAATAACTGCTATAACCTTAAAGCCTTTTTGACTATTTGAAAATAGTCAAGAGGTGGGAGTTAAGTTGAACAGGTATGAAGTATAGATGGGTCAGTTCCTCGGCTAACATAGTGGAAATTACACAGACAAAAGCTGATAGTTCAGAAATGCATGATTAAGTGTCTTAATTGTATAGAAAAAATAACAAATAGGGAAATTAAATGTCTGCATGAGCAAAAGGGGGAAGATAATAAAAATAAGTATAAATATGCTAATTCTTTAATCTTCATAATGTGCCACAATAAATATTGTCTAGCTTACATACAGCAAGAGGTAGAATTAAAGCATACCATTTAGAATTTGATGAAACTCTACAGAGCTAAAAACAGAAATTATATAAAATGTTAACATCAGAGAATGGAACTAGGAATGAAGGAAGTTTTGTTTTATTATTTATTGAATTCTGTATTGTTATGATGTTTTTACATATGCATATTATTTTTATAGTGACAAAAACAAATGTTTAATGATGATTTTCAGTTCTGAGTTCTAAGACACTATATCAGGATGTTTTATTCCTTTTTTTTTTTTTTTTTTAAGATTTGATTTATTTATTTGCCAGAGAGAGAGAGGGAACACAAGCAGGGGAGTGGAAGAGGAAGAAGCAGGCTCCCAGGGGGGCAGGGAGCTTGATGTGGGGCTCGATCCCAGGACTCTGGGATCACGCCCTGAGCCGAAGGCAGATGCTTAACGACTGAGCCACCCAGGGGCCCCAGGATGTTTTATTCTGAAGTGTTTCACTTAACATGTCCTTCCTCTTCCATTCTGACATAGTTCAAAGGTATTTTGTACTTAGAATTTGTCAACTATTTAAGGCAGGCTATTGTAAATTTAAACAACCTGTATACTTTTACATGTTATCTTGCCAAAATAAATTACTACATTAATTACATCTTATAGAAAACACTGTGGTATCAAAGCCTAAAACACATATGTAAAAAGTAAAAAAAATATCATAGATAACACTGATTAATTGGAAGAACACTTTTTAATAAAATGCAACTTGAATTGATGAAAATGTTTCATATCAATTGAACAGATTAGAGAAAAATCTTATGAATAAATGTATTACTTTATAAATTCTATTTATTATTCAGGAAAATATTCAACATTATAAAGATATCTTGTATTTTTACATTTCTGTAACAATCACTTATCTTGCAAAATGTTCACCATGTTCACAATTTTATCACCAATTAGTGTTTACTCTTCACAGTTATACAAATTAAAGTTCAAATTGAGTATAATAATATTGTATAATAATTGTTCATGAGTCTATAAATGTTTGCAAAATGTTCACCATGTTCACAATTTTATCACCAATTAGTGTTTACTCTTCACAGTTATACAAATTAAAGTTCAAATTGAGTATAATAATTGTTCATGAGTCTATAATAATATAAATGTTTCCAAATATAAATTCATGGGAGAATAGGGAAATATCACATGAAGAATTCCAAATTATTTATATAGATACTCTAACCTTAAGAAGTGGAGTGTACCTCCCCACTCATTAAAGGTGGGCTATACATAGGGATTCGCTTTCAAAGACTACATACAGTATAGACAGGAAAGGTGTGAGGGGTGCCTGGGTGTTGCAGTCGTTTAAGCAACTGACTCTTGATTTTGACTCAGGTCATGATCTCAGGGTTCTGGGATCGAGCCCCATGTTAGGTTCTGCGCTCAGTGTGGTGTCTGCTTCATGATTTTCCCTCTTCCTCTGCCGATCCACCCGCTCTCTCCCTTTCTTTCTAAATTAATTAATTAATTTTTTAGAAAAAGAAAGGAAAGGTGTGGGCAAAGAGCAACTTTCGAGTTAAGAAACCTGACAAGCATTTCTTCAGCAAGGTGATCATGTCAACCTCAACAGTGATTGACCAAGCTGATGGCATCCATTCTTGATATAATGTGATGAAAATGGCATTTTAATGATATGATTCACAAGAATACATAATCTGATATGATTCACAAGAATACATAATCGCATTCCAATCATGAGAAAAACATCAGGCAAATGCCAACTGGGAGACATTGCACAAAAGACCTCACCAGTATTCCTGAAAACTGTCCAGGTCATCAAAAACAAGGGGAGTATGTGAAGCTGGCATTGCCAGGATGAGTCTAAGAGGACATGAGGAGTCCAATAGGATCCTGGAACAGAAAAAAGACATTAAGCAGAGAGTCTGGGAAAAAAAAAAAATGGACTTCAGTTAATGATAAGGTGTCAATATTGGTTCATTAATTGTGACATTGTTTCACTAATTGTGACAAGAGTAGCGTAGTAATGCAGTAAGGGAAACTGGGTGTGGAATATGTGGGGACTGTACTTCACAATTTTATGTAAATCTAAAACTGTTCTAGAATGAAAAGTTTGTTTAAAAAAAAAGCCATTCAAAAAATCAAATGGAGAGTGACATAACTTTATGTAGCCATTATATTTTTCAAAAAGTTTTCCTTTCAAAAGAAATGACCTTCTCTCTACTCAAGAGACTGCATTGCAATTTTATTTTATTTTATTTTATTTTAAAGATTTATTTATTTATTTATTTGACAGAGATAGAGACAGCCAGTGAGAGAGGGAACACAAGCAGGGGGAGTGGGAGAGGAAGAAGCAGGCTCATAGAGGAGGAGCCTGACGTGGGGCTCGAACCCGGAACGCCGGGATCACGCCCTGAGCCGAAGGCAGACGCTTTAACCGCTGTGCCACCCAGGCGCCCCTGCATTGCAATTTTAAATAGTCAAATCGGTTCACTAATCACATCTCTGAAATTCACTAAGCTTCCCACCAGTAAGCAAAGTATGGCCATACATATAGGCCACACACTAACCAGTTGGACCATTTCCTAGTGATCCAGTCAGTTTAGCCATCTTGAAATCAATGGCTGCTTGTGACCCAACTGATTGAGCAGCAATGATCAGTGCTGATGGTGAAAGTGTCAGCGATGATTGACTTGGCTGTGTTGCAGGTTAGCTCAGCTGCCCTTGTGGAAAGTTTATCTCTGGTAGCAAATCTACAGAGGCTTTCTTATTGGCAATTAGATTTGAAGCAGTGCAACTAACATTGTCATTCCTATTAGCTACTTTAAATTATCCGTTCCTTTCCAACTTACGGATGTTGTTTGTTAAACGCTACATGTTCTCCTGGAAAAAAAAAGAATAGCTTTCTGTTTAGATTGAATGGTCATTTTGATTACAGCACTGGTGTTTACCTGTTTAAAGCAATTACAGAAAACATGCATCCTGTTGCAGATACTGTAGGATTTCCAGTCGGGGAACTAGTGTGACCTTCAAGAGGGAAAAAAAAAATGAAATTTAAAAAAAAAAAGAAGAAGAAAAATATATTTTATATGAGAATCCAAGGATTTTTAAGGTAGTGACAATTTTAAAATAATGTCAAAAACTCTGTCATCTCCCTATGTTTACCTATCACTAAAATGTAGCCAATATCTGCTCCTCATCCAACGTGAAATTTTGCAAGCTTTCCTGCCTCACATCTGCGCATCTCAAACAGTTTAAACATGAATTAGAAATGTAGTGGAAGTACTTTTTTTTCCTTCCATTTTTGAGTCATGCTGATTCCACTCTATTATAAAACCAGAACCTGGGAGGAATAAGAAATGCAACAAAAATTTAAAAACATTTTCATTTCCCTAAAATTTAAAATGCCAAAAATCCTCAATTTTGCTAAAGCCCTGAACAATTGACTAAGTCTAGGGAAAGGCATACATAGACTAGCATAGTAGTTCATATTATGTAATAATGGCATACTGAAAAATATTGAATAGGTTTTATTTGCCATCTTTTCTTTTATTTTCCGTTCCCATGAAATGCAGCTCTCAGTCTTATGAGTATGGAAGTCACACCCTCAAGTAATTTCTTCAGTCTCTACTAGGTGGAGCCAAAGTATAAAAAATATGTCCACGTTGGGCTACACATTCCAAGAATTCTTAAGCTAAAGCAGTTTTATTTGTACAATAAAGCAATGGAAAATTATAAGAAACTGAATGTTTATTTTTAAGGCTATTTACTAGGATCCTTTGGACTTGAGATAAAGTTCATTCACGTATTTGTTTCTAAAAATTCTGTATATGTAAACATTATGTAGTAGCTTTTTTCCCTAGAATCTTTTATTGGCTAAATTATTGACATTTTCCCACTGTAATATATTGAAAAATCATTAGTACTATATGGCTATTACCTGACAGTTTAATTTTAGTATTTAAAAATATATTATTTTCATTTTATGTAAAAAAAAGAAAAGAGAGAAGACAAATGATGGATGAAAACAATGGTGAGGTACGCTATAAAATCAAAGAGTAGTTTGCAGTAGTGTAAAGAGTTAAATATAAAGAAAAAATGTTAACATAGTTTCCCTTACATGCTCTTCTTTAAAAAAAAAAAAAAAAGTTTCCTTTATCATGTTATCCAATTGTCCACGTCCAAATTTTCAGATTAGCTGACAATGTAGTCTCCTTTTGCATTTCAGACAACTATTTTTGGTTGAGGAAAGGAATCCAAAAAACAAAACACAAAAACACTAAACAAGTGTTTTTGGTGTAATTTTGTTATTTTAGGTATAATCTTATTTTAATATCATAGAACGTCAGAAAATTTTAATATATGAATAAAACAGAAACTAAAAAAAAAAAAAACACGCGCACACACACACATAAAAACAAACCACTTCCTTTCCTTGAGAATTTTCTTTTTTTTTTCACTTTTCCCAAAGATTCAAACCTAAAAAGTCAATCACAAAAAAAATGAATGCATTGACAAAGCATTCAGTTTAAATAACAGAAGCTAATCTATGATTCCAGAAACTATATGGTATGGAAATCACTTGCAACTTAATAACACTCTTTATTTATTAATTTTATTTTTTTTTTACATAAACGATTGAAGTACTCTTAAGATCTGTGGCACATGATTGAATCTCAGGATGATGATGGCAAACTACTTGTTTGACAAAGTAGTTCTCATTTAAAAAATGGATTTTTTTCAGTGATTTTAGCAAATTGTTTTTCCTCTGGTTATATGTTACCAATCCTTACGGATAATGTAAATAACAGCCGGTTGAATAATGAAAATTTTGTTCAATAAACACATTTCTTTGCCATCCTTAAAACCAAATATATTAGATGCATAATTCATTTCTCTGCTGATTCCACTGAATCAATGGGGGTAGTTTTGTAATGTATAAGCACACCCTTTACAGATAAGCAAGGCCCTCGCTTCGGTCACATACTATGGAATCTGTAACATACGGGCTGTCTGCCTGACAAACGTGCAACTGATCAATGTTATCAGTTCAGATCAGTAACAGTTGAGGTCGAAACTTAAACATGTGTTGTGGCCCTGTGTTGAAAAAAATCTACGTGTTTTATTGATTTTTCTACTTTTTAATTGTTTAAGTCAAGGTTGTGTCATTATAACCCTAGAAAAATTTAAGTGAATTAAATTGTGAATGATTAGGCAGCAGTTCAACAAACAGGTAAAAGAGAGGCTGTGATTCTTCAAAATACCACAACATATATTATCATTTATGTTGGGATTTTGGAAGAAGAATCTGGCCTAAGTCAATATTCATAAAATATGTTGGCAGACTAATTATCAGCCAATGTTTCATTCTTGTGAACTATTTGTAGACATAAATTGCAAAAACTGAAAAGAAACTCTGACCAAGTCCAAAGTGGAAAAAAAAAAAGATAGCGAAGAAAGGAAAATTAAGCTTTATTAGAGTCGACAGGTCTATCAGAATGATAGCACCTAATGATACTTTGAATGAACACTTCTCTTCCAAGAAAATTGAAATTCTTCACGTATATCATTTTATTACATAAATGTTGTATGGCTTTAAAACTATTATTGTAGCTCAAGACAAAAAAATAATGAAGTCAGTAAATTCATAAGGCCAAATAATTAACTAGTGAAATTATATATTTTCCTGGAATTATTGATGAATAACCAGTATGTATAGAAAAAAGAAAAAAAAAAAGAAGGGGAGAGCAGAGGGAAGTGGCAGAAGGAAGGTAAAGGAAAAAAAAAAGAAGTGGAAAAGTTAGGGGCAGTACTTAAATTATAAAAGGAGTCTTTAGTTGACTTATGATTCACATGTATTAATTTATAGGATCTTTTAATATATTTATAAAAAAATCTTATAAAACCATTATAAGATCTTATCAATGTTCAAAGAAAATGAAATATAATTGGTATGCCCATAGCACTGGTTTTTCCACATTGCATATCTCTTTTTATGATCATTGGCCTTTGTCTTGTAACTGAAATTGAGGACAGTAATTTTCCGAGTTCTGTTCTCATTAATGTTGTCAGAGATTATAGGGGTAGGTTATAGAGATTACATGCACCTTGTGTGTTGGTGTGTGTGTGTGTGCTGCTTTGTTGTTTTTAAAATTTCTCTTACAACCTAGTGCAGACGTCTATACATGATAAATACTTTTTACTTGCTATTACCTATTTTTTTTACTAATAATGTTGAATCAGAATATACAACTGTTGGAACTAAGTAGATAAATAATCATAATTACTTGAAATTATTTCCTGTTGTAATATTTAAACAGAAAAAAAAAACTACTTACTTTTAATACAGTATAGTTATTTTGGTAAAGGGAATCAATAATACATGTAAAGCCTCCAGAAAAAGAAATATTGTATACAGTAGTCCCCAGCTTATCCGTAGTTTTCTGTTTCACAGTTTCAGTTACCCCCGGTCAACCACAGTCTAGAAGCACATGACCCTCCTTTTGACGTATAGTCAGAAGATCAGTAGAAGCCTGAGACTACGTCACAGTGGCTACATCATTCACCTCACTTCAAGGCATCTTATCATCACACATCATCACAAGAAGAAGGATGAGTACAGTACAATAAGATATTTTGAAAGAGAGAGAGAGACCACATTCACATGACTTATGTTACAGTATATCGCCATACTGTTCTATCTTTTTTTTTTTTAAGATTTTATTTATTTATTCAACAGAGATAGAGACAGCCAGCGAGAGAGGGAACACAAGCAGGGGGAGTGGGAGAGGAAGAAGCAGGCTGCCAGAGGAGGAGCCTGATGTGGGGCTCGATCCCGTAACGCCGGGATCACGCCCTGAGCCAAAGGCAGACGCTCAACCGCTGTGCCACCCAGGTGCCCCCATACTGTTCTATCTTATTATTATTGTTGCTAGTCTTTTACTGTGCCTAATTTATAAATTTAACTTTACCATAGGTATGTATATATAGGAAAAACGCTTGTATATTTAGGGTATCTGCAGTTTCAGGCATCCACAGGGGGTCT
Organism: Ursus maritimus; assembly: GCF_017311325.1. Classification (NCBI taxonomy): domain Eukaryota; kingdom Metazoa; phylum Chordata; class Mammalia; order Carnivora; family Ursidae; genus Ursus; species Ursus maritimus. The sequence continues at coordinate 73,081,334 of NW_024423343.1, read as the reverse complement.
TGGAATGTATCCTCACTGGATAAGGGGAGGACTACTGCATACAAAATGTCCTTTGGTTTTTTTTTTTTTTTTAAAGAAAATATATATTCACGTCTCAATTTATTTATTGGAAAAGAAGAGAAGTCAGGATCAGTTTAACTACTGTTATCGAAATATGAGTATTTTCATTTTTCTACATACAAACTAAAAATATATGTAGGTTTCCATGGCAGCAGTCAGCACCTTTCCTCCATTCTAAAAATTTTATGTATTAGACAATTGACAAATTTTGAAAAAATCATCTGGAATCAAAGCATTGGAATTTAAGATTTTTTTTTTTCTCCATGGAAAAAGTACAATATCAGTAGTAATTATTGAGTAGGGAGAAAATAGGGCATGCCACATCTTTGTACCATAACTTTCTGCCATTTTTTTTTTTTTAGTTATGTGTCTACACAAAACACTTTAGGATATAGTTGATATCAAAATGTAAATGGAACAATATTTTAAATGTTACACATTTTTATTCTGCCTTGAGATATCTGAATTTTTCCCTTCCTCTACCCTCTGTCTATATAAGATATACTAAACATATTCTGGATAATCTGTCAAAAGCACATTTTGTTAAATATCAAATGAAAGAGAGTTCAAAGTCATTGAGTGCACCCACAAAGGTAGTTAGTGGAGCAAGTTCACCTCTTCTTTTTTCCCCACAGATTTAACAGCTTTATTTGTCAGCTACTTAAAAGTCCCAGGAGTTTATCATTGAAAAGGACATTAGAGATGATTTTGTCCAATTCGCACATTTCCCAGAGGGAGCTAAGGCTCAAGAAATAGTCTTTTGAGTTCAAACCTATATAATTAACTAGTATAGTAGCAAAGATCATCTTAGAATCCATTTCCACCGATCTCAGTCCTTGTTCTCAAATTACTTTTGCCCAAATTTCAGGCAACCAATTATAATTAAAATACATATTACTATAAATTCATATTTCTCCCAATAAAGTTACAAGATGGCTTCAGGTTTTCGTAAGACCACATGACAAGTGACCATTGCTGCGGAGCAACATGGATTACAATCTTGAAGAACTCTGATCTCCATTTTTTAGAAGACCTAGATTTATACTGGAAGCAAAATGCTGAGAAGAGCAAAAGAAAAAGTATGTAACGAGTTTGGTTAGCCATAGTTTTATGAACACTATTTTTGAAAATCAAAGGTTAAAGAAAAAGTATGCTTTCAGTACAAATGATTGTAAAGATCTATTGAACGGGCAAATATCAGAGATTCTATAAACTCAGGTCACAGGCTGATGGAGACTCATAGGATGTTTTACTATTGAACCTGAACTTCCCACATAGAGAGGAAATTCTATAAAAAAGGCAAAAAAAGGGAGAGGAGTTTGTTTTCTTCTGTATGTTACTTTGTATGGATAATTTATGTAACACAAAAAAGGATTTCGGGAGTGCTCTACTATTTCATAGAGTATTAAATTAAAGTGCTGTATGATAGCCAAACACTTGCCTTCTAACCTCACTCACGATTGAACACCGGAAAGATCAGTTTAGACTCCCACCACTAGATGGCACTGTTACACTTGACTACAATTTAAATAATACAATGACCAAATGAGCTAGTTAAATTAGTAGACAATTATCCCTGTTCCACTCCTCCTTTTATGTGATGACACTGGTTACTTATAGCCTGCAGGATAAGTCCTATAGGATGCCCCACTCAGTCAGGGCTGTTTTTTCACAAGCTCTCTCTTCCAGCTTTCACCTCAATCTGTCATACAGATTTGACACCGCATCGTTCCAACAGTACTCAGAAATGACATGTATATAATGTGGAATATTGTGCACATTTACAGCCGGGGCTCTTTCTCTTAAACACTGCTTGCTATATCTTGGCATCGCTGTTCTGCGTAGCTGGGTGTTCTTCATTTACCACATATAAGTAAGTGTTTAAACCAGAACATTATTACTATTATTATTATTATTATTAATTTTAAAGGAAAACCAAAGGACAGCATAACTGATTTCTGTCATTTTCTGTTAACATTTTCAAGTTTCCAGCGAGCCTCCTGTAAGCTAATGAAGGCCACGAGACATGGAGGGCAATGCTAACACATGATATTTTTATGATTCAGTGCCATTAATGCTGCACATTATAAATCAAGTTAAGTGGCATTTCTATTGAAAGAGGTTCTTCTTTACTTCTTTATTTATTTTTTTAAGATCAACAAGACCAGTTCAATAAACCTAGCAACCCATTTTCTTCCCTGGAATAGACCTTAGCTTTGTTTTCTGACGTTATCATAATCTAGCACTTTTCCTGTTCTAAATGAAAACCCACTGGGGAAGCAAAATCATTCCATTATGGGTGTTATCAAAAAGCAATACCATACTATTTTTAAATGAATACAAATCCAAAATGCATTGTAAATTGTACCCAGCCCACACTTAGGTGATACCACCCAAACATTCTGTGATTACAGTACCTCGCATTTACATATTTCAGAAGTACAATGCATTGTGGGTGGTGGTTTCTATTTGCAAGAAGGGATGCTGGAAATACCTACCACGTCACAGAATGATACTTTTGTCTTATTAAAGTGATAGGCACAGTTTTTCAGGCTGATTGTAATACAGCTGTAATATATACATCTTCAGATCAGGGTTGCCACTTTGGTTTTTTTTTTTTGAGGTTCCCCCAACTCAGTACTTTCCCATGGATCTAGAAAATTAACTCTTCACATCCCTTCAACAAAAATCTTCTGAAATGTACTTTCAATTCCTATTAAGGGAACACAGAAAACACAGAGCTGGATGTACAACGATATAAGCCACTCAATTAATTCTTTACTATAAGCTATCAATTAACAAAGTACTTGTAAACATTAAAGCCGCTTTAAAATATATGCAAACTAAGATTACCCATGAAAATCCAATTTGGCTGTGAATATGTACCAATAGAAGTTTTACAGGAATTTATGTGATGGGAGTTTTGTTAGATTGTTGTCGCAACAGGCAAGGGTGAACTAGAAAAAAATGCCTGGCTGGCCTGGGTCTTCAATCATCAGTCACCTGAAAGAAAAAGTAAATCCTATGACTACAATTCTTAACACTCATATTGTGGAAATTTATAGTAATATGTTATATAAATTTACAAGATTTTATATAACCTTCTTGACAAAGAGCCTAGGATCAAGATTCTTAAGCTCAAATTTGAATATGTCTTTTTACCTTTTAAAATAAAGTGTTATTGATTTATTCAGAAATCTGTTCATATGTTACATAGGCTTACTAAGATGTTAAAAGCAAAACATTTTTATTCAGGCCAACATTTAAAAATTTTCTTTTTCATTTTCGTTCACCTCAGATTCCTTTTAATGCATCTGAGAAGCACAAAGTCAATGCTTCTGATTCAGAATGTGTCTGCTTCGAGTTCATATTTCCTGAGAGAGCATATTTAGCTACTGAGATTATGAATGAAAGCGGGAACTTTTTCAATATTATTTATTTGTATGGTTCCTTAACTTTAGTGTCGCCTAATGAATTTTGATGTTGAAAGTGAAACCTAGCTGTCATTCTACCAGGGTTGTGATGAACTCCTTCATTTACATTGTGCATGCAGCAAATTAAAGATTTTTGGTATATTATATCAAAGTCAAAACATCACTTCTTAATATAATTTATGTTAAATATACATTTTGTTTATAGGGGAAAAAAGGGTTATTCACTAGAGAAAAAAATGACTTGACCTACTGATCTGCGTTAAAACACTGGTCTGCTGAAGGCTCTTTGAATCGCTCTGCCCTGAGTATCCTAAAGAACTGATCTGGGTATGATTGAAGTTGCTACTGTATTTACCCCAAAATGTATTCCTCTTCTGAGTATCGCCTGCACTAGGTCACCAATGCAGTCTCTCTCTGTCTCTCCCTCTCTGTCTCTGTCTCTGTCTTTCTGTCTCACTTACTCACAGAGACTAGCATTAGCTCTTTATTTTTTGAGCATCCACTTTAAATTTATCTCTACAGCTTAAAAGAGATATACTTTGCAACAAAACTTGTACATAGAGCTGTTTATATCAGCACCCTAAGGGAAAATAAAGTGCCTTCACATGGCACCGAAATTTATATGAAAAAGTTTACATAGCCTATAATTTTCAGTATTTATGCCAGTCAAATTTGGCTAAACTAATTTTGTCCAACACACTGACATTTTTTAATCTTTAAAATATGTTTCTAAATGAAAAACCAAAATAAACTACCCAACCACCACTTGAACTGACTATTAACTCCATATTAACTTCTCATAGAGCTTTCATAAATACATTCTGGACTGTAAACAATTCTGTTAGAATCACAATAATAAACGATGGTCATTTTGTTTGTATGGACATACTTACAACTCTGTTTGAAGATTGCCTTGAAGTAAAATAGTGTACAGAGGAAAGTGGATGGTTTTAGGAACTTAGTTTCCTTAGCATGATGGTAAATTTTTAAAGAAGTATTGTCACAAATTATAGAGGTTTGTGTACAAGTACTCTGCAATTTTTTTTTTCTGTATAAATTACCTTGACTTTTTTTTTTTTCCCTTCAAAAAAGAACTGGGTTAAGATGAAAATAGTCTTTAATTATTAGGCTTATAAATGCATTTCACTAAAAACCCTACAACGCATTAATAGTGTTATTGATTTTATAAAATGAGTTCATTTTGGGTTAACACAAGGCTCTCTCAAGGGGTGGATGATGAGAAATAAGTGGTTTCTTTGTAGGCATGAATGTCAGAGGCCAGGATGGCATCGTGAAAGGATATTGGGACGGAAATTTGGTAACCAAGCTTCTGTCTCTGTCATTCTTTTTAGCTATGTCACCTTTATCAAACTTTTAACATCACAGATCCCTATTTCCCTCATCTGCAAAATGATACTACCAAAACTTGCATAGACTTTCCCATGGAGTAAGGGAATAATAGGTATCCTGATCACTGTCAAGTATTATAAATTCAAGGTATTATTACCCTGCACATCTTTCTGGTGGGATAAATACTTCTCATGAATATGGGAAGTCAAGTTTTGTCTGCTTTTAAAATTTGGCAGTGTTTAATAGTCAGGTATACAATCTGGCAGTTCACAAGGAGTGCTTTCTCTTTTACAGCAAAAATAATTTGACATTTTGGTAAAAAATGGAAAGCATTCTGAATCTGAATATCAAATTGACAGTAATTAGAGAGATTTTTTTACTCTCAAGTTACCTCACACAGGTCCTCACAGAAGTATTTGTTAATATCATTATACTTCTCTATTAAAACATCTTTATGGAGAAACTTACATATTAACATATAACATGTAACATGCACGTATATATCATACACAGACATGTACAAAGTGATATTATCTCACTGAAATGGAGAAAACTGAAAATGACTGCTCTGGGATCAGATACTTAGTTTTCATTTTATTTCATTTTAAATATCAGATTTGAAATTAATCCAAGGACCACCATGGAACAGAAAAATGTGTGTGTCAACATCATTTTTGAAAACTAAACTTTGCCAGGCACAAGCCTTATTTTAGTCCTCAATCCAATTTGATGCAGATAACGAGATTAATGCGCAGGCTTCATTTTAATATTGTCTTTATTTTTAAAAAGCCCATTGACAGTGTCAAAGATTTTGATTAGATAATTTGATCACATTTCTCAAGCCAGATACAAATTAAAGTTGGAGCTAAAACAGAAAATCTTACTGTTTACTATTCAGAACAATCTTCCTATTTCAGGAAATGGCAGAGCTCCAAAAGCCACATGTGTACAAATGAAAATTCATAACATGTTATTCAAACTCCTGTTGTATTTGTGCAATTTACTAATTAGATATGGTAAGTATCAGCACTGAAATATCATAGTACTAGCATTAAAAAGGCAAAAAAAATCCACTTTTCTCAGTTCACTTCTCTTTATGAATGATATAAAAGCCTGTTTTGTGGCATAAACTGCTCTGTATATCAAATATAAGAAAAAGCTGTAAGGATGCAGTGCATGTTTTAACAGGAGACTCATTTTCTGTAGGAGAAACAGAAAAACTTTGAAGAAAGAATACTGGAAGATTGGTGATAGCTGGACTAAATCAAAGTAATACCCATGTATACAAAAAATTTCTTTTTCAAATCATATCCATTATATAATAAAAATACCAACTCATTTGACTTCATTGGATCCCAACACGTAACTTTATTTTTTTTTTTTTGAAGATTTTATTTATTTTTTTTGACAGAGAGAGAAAGCACAAGCAGGGGGAGCAGCAGGCAGAGGGAGAAGCAGGCTCCCCGCTGAGCAGGGAGCCCGACGGTGGGACTCCATCCCAGGAAACTGGGATCATGACCGGAGCCTAAAGCAGACGCTGAACCGACAGCCACCCAGGCGCCCCTCAACCTGTAACTTTAAAAAAGAATCATTTCTTCTCAGTTATCTTCCCATTTTTTAAAAAAAGATGTCTTTCTTTATCTCACTTACAGGATTCTTTGGAAATTGATCCATCATATAAACATATCAGTTATATGTAATTATATACTTACAAGATAGGAAATTCCAGGTCAATGGTTTTAAAAAATAGGGAGGGTGTGTGTGCGTGTGTACTTCTTGACAGGCACAAAAACACTGATTCTCCAACTACCACAATTACTTTCTTTGGGTGCAATCCTCATAAAGCCCCTGCTGGGCAGATATTTTTGTGGACAAAAATAATAATATCAAACAAATATGAATATTTACTGTACCAGACATTATAATAAGTATTTTACAAAACTTAATCATTTAACCTCTTCCTTTTGTTAAATAAGGCCCTGCCAGTCTGACAATCCATCTTATGGCCTTAGAAAGTCAAGGCTTAGGAAAGTAAAATAACGCACTTGAGTTCGGTATTATGGGGGTGCTAAAATTTGAACCCACCCACGTCTGACTCCGCAGCTTACCTTCTGACTCACCATCATGCATACATTGCCTATTAATTCTTATCTCAGCTATTTCTCATTAACACAAGACATTACCTACTGATAGGAATCATACTTGTATAAATATTTGTTAATGACCAAGATTTGCCAGCGTGGTTTTCAGGGTTGCCACTGAGAGCATCTGCATAGTCCCTGCTTTCCAGCTGAATTAAGCATCTCGAATGTACGAATTTTAGGACTCTGGAGTCAGGACATATTTTTCATGCCAACCTAAACAGAAAACACTTAATTCATTTTCAAAAAAGGATGAAAGGGAATAAATGTAATGGGCACCTACTGTCTCCCACAGGTTCCCATGGCAGCATAGCAGGCTCAAGAGCCATCAGACAGGGAGAAAAAAGAGACACAAAATGAGAGGTGCTGGATCTCTTACATGGAATCACATCAGAGGGAAAGCAGGAGCGAAGGCAATATGATGTCTAGGAATGGAACCGGAAGGACAGGTCGGGGGAGAGGCGGGCTGGCTGCAGTGCGTGCTTCAGCCTCCTGGTTTCTCCGTCTCCTTGGCCCTACTTTGATGACCTGGGACACACCAGCCCTTTGTCCTACAGCCTCTCCCCTTCTTCCTCAGTTTATTTCATTATCTTTTTTTCTGACTTCCCTCCTTCCTTCATACATATGGAGACAGTCTTGAAAGCGCCTGTGTACACAAGTGCACACATTCTTCTTTTTAATCTCACCACATCTTCTCATTGTATTCTGTTACACAAACTGAGAAAATCCCTACCACGGTGTTAACATATCATTATTTTAAAAAAAGAAAAAGAACTTCCAGATTTCTTAGAGACCACAGATTCATAGTGACTATATATAGACAAAGCTAAAGAAAAGGAAACTCATGTTGTAAATCACTTGTATTGATAAGCAATATATGTTTTCTACAAATCAATGAGCAAATACACGTGCGTGCACGTGCATGCGGGAGCGCGCGCGCACACACACGCAGGGTTCTAAAACTGCCGTAATGAATGAACTGATCTTTTAAGCACTGATCAAAATAGTACAATCTCTGAACAGTTTTCAGCTTTGCTGGGTCTTTCTCTGACTGCTACTCAACACAGCTTACTCCTCAAAAGCCAAAGCTACTGAATGGTAGAAGAGTCTGTATCTTTCAGTTCCCAGATCAGCTCAAAGGCTCACTGCCAGCACAATCCTTTCATAGTTAGATACATGGACCTGCTTTTTTTTTCTCTTTGCTTTGCTTGGTATGTTAAACATAGTTCAGGAAATCAGGGGCTAAATAAATCAACTAAAGTAATGGATAAGTATTTGTTTAATGCTTGCAGAATTGTGTGCTACCCATTAATTCCTTCTTTCATTGAGCCAATCTTTCATATACTCTTTGATTCTTTCATAATTTTTTCAATTAATAATAGCATAGTGTTGGGCACTTGGTCATTCTCTCTTGAGGAGATTATACTTTTGTTCATTGTGTCCCTAAATAGCTTGGTTATAATAACCAGGGGTGCTATCTAAAAATAAAGATTTTCTTGACTCTCCCCGAGTCTGATAGAGTAGAGCTGAGACAGCGCCAGAGAATCTGCATGCTAGGATGTATTTGTAATGCAGCAATATAGTAGTGATAATGATTATTTGTCCCAATTAAAGCAGGTCTTTGTGTTTGTTTGTTTGGTTTTTTTTTTTAGATTTTATTTATTTATTCGACAGAGATAGAGACAGCCAGCGAGAGAGGGAACACAAGCAGGGGGAGTGGGAGAGGAAGAAGCAGGCTCATAGCGGAAGAGCCTGATGTGGGGCTCGATCCCATAATGCCGGGATCACGCCCTGAGCCGTAGGCAGACGCTTAACCGCTGTGCCACCCAGGCGCTCCCTGTTGTGTTTTTAACAGACATTGTGAAAGAAATTTTGTATCAAAAATAGTTTAAATTACCATTTTTCTTTTTTGAGTAGAATCAATCTTAAAGCAACCACGTATGCTGATTTGGATACTACATGGGAAATCGTGATGCTTGGGTTCTGATACCTACACAATGGTCTTGGGGAAAATACTTTTATGTAAAAATGACTGATTAACTATTAACTACTTAATTCATTGCACAGAGCATTTGGAGTAGCATCTTGAATGCCATGACAAAAGGATAATAGCAAATATTCAATGTATCTTTAGTTATTGATGAACACATGCTATCATTATTGTTTCTAGAATTCTCTAACACTTTTAGGTATTTTCCTTAGTGATTTGTAACTGTGAGAATCTATAAAAATCAACTTTTATCAAAAATACTCAAATCACAGCCCCTTCCTAGGCTGACAAATCACATTTTTCCAGCGGTAAAGTGTATTTTTTTTTATTTTAATGTTTTTTTATTATATTATGTTAAGAAACGTGTATTTTTAAACCGTGGTTTTTGATGCCCTCACCAGTCTCTGACCTCACTCCCAGTTAAACCGATGTTCTCCATGCACAGTAGCCATAGCAGTCCAGGGTAGAGAAGTTAAGTCCAGACTGACTGAACAAAACAGTGTTGAATTATGAGAAACAGAGGATAGCTATTACATTCCATTATAAATTGTAAGTGTTTTTATAATATTGGTGAAGCGATAACCACGGCCTCATCACCATGCGCAAATGTCGTATGATCCACCGTCTGAGAAGGGCTCTGGTAAAATAACGACTAATCAAAATATTTAATAGTACATTTTGGAATGTGTTAAGATGCTTATTTTTTAAACAGATAACTTCTCTTAGCTGAGTCATACACTAATAATAGGTAGGTTTGATGTTATAATTTGTTTTCCTTCCCTCTTCCTTTAGGACCTACTACTTGGAAACAAAAGAGGTAATTTTGGAGATGTCAAATGCAACTCTTTTTTTTACTGCTATAACCTATTAGCAATTTTTAGAAGAAAATGTCACCTTTTTAAAAAATCTATACTATAATCATATTTTTTTATTTGTATGATCCACAAAATAGTTCAGACTTACAGTCTGAGATATTTTCCTTTTCAGTGAATGCACAAATAAAAGGATATTTATACAGATTAATTGATGAAAACCTAATACGAAATCCTATCTTTCCATATACTTTACATCTTAGATAATTCAGAGTTTCTATAACTTTTATAAGTCTCAATATTTTTGAGATAATTCAATGCAGTATGCTGTATGTTTACTAAGTGTGGGGCACACAGTTTGTTGTGTGTTAGCTCCCCCCAAAATGACAGAATTGGATAAGGCAGTGCCAAAGACTCTTCTAGTTTGGGAAAGAAAAGAAAAAGAAAAAAAAAAATACTCTCCAGGTCTATTATGGGAGGTAGAGAAGTGATAAACAGAGAGAGAGGGATGGGATCTCCAACCGAGGTAGCTTGGCCGAGCACTATTAGATAGAGCTGTTAAACAAATGAAATTTACTTTCCACATTCTTCCTCAGTGCCAGTCAGTTGGGTATTTTTAATCATCTGTGAATTTTCAGAGTCCTTCTAAAACCATTACGAAGATGTGAGAGGTTAATCCCACCTCCAGACCTCATAGAGCTCTGGGCCAGACCTTTGGAATTCTAAAAGGCAGTAAGGTCTCCTTCCTTCTGATTTAGTTTCACAGGCTCCTGGGACATCAATTTTTAAAGGCCTAGTCAACAGATTACAGAAATCATTCAAGTTAAATTTTTATTAGAAAAAAAATTACTTCACAAATACCCTTTCCTGTGAAAATATAAACTTAAATATCTTTAGCTGGGGAGAAATAGTGGAGGGGGTGGGGCAGAGCACTCGGAAGATTTTTGTAACGTGAACATGTGGCCCTACAATTAAATAGTTTTTCTACTGGTTCTCTTGAATATAGTATCAATTACTATTTCCAAAGGCATCAAAATTCATTAGAGATAATTGGCCAGGCTCTTATAGAAAGAATATGTGGGAGAAAACTATTGACAATAGTTCCAGTTATACTAAACATCCAGAAAATCTTTCGTTAGTTCCATTTTTGAGAATGGGTTGTAATGCATAGTAGAATGCCAGCCTATTTTCAAAGAGGTTACTAACCTGACACGTGTTCTTAGAATCTTCACTTTATAAATTCAAAATATAGAACGTATTTGGGGCTTCAAAACTGTGTTGTAGAAGATATACCTTGTTGTAAGGGTCTGGAACTCTAGCTATATTGGATTTTTTTTTTTTGTTATTTACATAGAAATTATTTGAATTCACTGAGTTGGACTGCATTTCTCCATTTCCCATCTATTACTATGATCACCTGCCCTATAAATCACAATGTCTGAAAAAGCACACTGGATGGTTGGTGCTGTCACGGTCTCATTAGGATCAGAGCTTTAGGGTGAAGGGACAATACTTACAGGTGCTGTTCTCAGTAAGAAAAGATGTATTTTAAGCTAAAATTTTGTATTTTTTTTTCTTAGTTGTGGTAAAGTATCTGCAATACTCCAATGGCATTTGTAAGGCAGCTGATTGGGTTAGGATTTTGGTCCATGCTCTTGAACCAAAATCAAGCAAAATAATCTCCATAGGGAACAAACACTCAATCTCAGTGTCAGTATCATCAACTTTAAAAAAGAAGATTGAGCTGACCAGCTTCAGAACAAACCAGAAGCCAACTGAACCTAAAACTCCTGACAGTTCGGCTAATTAATCTAACCTTTGCTTACATATTGCATTTAGGAATCTTCCAGAATTTAGGACAATAAACTCTTCATCTTTAAAATTGAAGCTGAGAAGAAAGGTGATCGTCTTGAAATCTTACAAAATTTCAAGTTCATCTTATATAAAATAATCACAGCACTAAATCTCCTGAGGGGGTTTGATCAGCCAGTTCATCCAGGTTTGTAGATAACAGTGAGCAGCTGTGATACTACTGAGGTAGTCTGATTAATCTACCAGAATACTTATAGATGAAACACATAAAGCATAGTCAAAGGCATAAAGTAATAGACTGTAGTGACTAAGCAGGATTTTAAAAATAATTATATACTCCCTAAGAGTGAACACTAAATGCGATTTCCTAGCCATGCCCTTCTGCTACCTGCTTCTTGTCTTCCCCATCAAACTAAATGACATTCTGCCATCGCAGGCAAAATAATTGGAATCATCCTCCACTCTTTATCTCTCACACCAATTCATTATCAAATTCTGTATGCTGTATCTTCAAAAGACATCCAGATTCCAACCACATCTAACCTTCTATTTACTACCAATCATCTCCTGCCTAGACTATTCCACCATTAGCATTCTATAGTCTACACTTAACACGGCAACCAGAGTAACAACATCAATACACATGCCAAGTCACACATTTATTCAAAATTCTCCATAAGCTTCTCATTTATTTAAGAATAATACCCAAAATATTTGCCATGGCCTGAAAGGACCTACCTATATGATCTTCCTTCCCACTGTCCACCCCTGATCTCTGGTCTTATTGTTAGACATTTCTTTCATCTATCGCCATTCTCTTCCTCACTGGCTCCCTTGCGGTTCTTTGAGCAAGCCAAACATACTACGGCCTCGAGGCATTTCACTCACTGTCCCTTCTGCCTAGAACTTCTCCCTGATGTGCTATGACTTGATCTTGTACTTCCCTTAGGTCTCTGCTCTAAAGTTACCTTTCTGAGAACACTTTGCTGATCACACTATCTATAGTGGCCACCACCCCTATTCTATACTATGTTATCTTGCTTTATTTGACTTCAAAATACTCACCAGTATCTAGCATACTATGTATATCTTGTTTATTTGCTTATTTTCTGTCTCACAAAACCATTAGAATTACAAGTCCATGAACATGGGAATTTCATTTACTTTTATTTTTTTAAGAGTTTATTTATGTATTTGAGAGAGAGAGAGAGAGAGAGAGTGAGAGAGAGCACACGCACAAGCTGGGGGAAGGGACAGAGGGAGAGGGAGAAGCAGCCTCGGCGCTGAGCAGGGAGCCCAATGTGGGTCTCCATTCCAGGACCCTGGAATCATGATCTGAGATGAAGGCAGTTGCTTAACTGACTGAGCCACCCAGGTGTCCCACACGAATTTTATTTTGGTCACTGCTATATTCCTAATACCTGAGAAATACAAGGAACATAGAAGGAAATTAATAGCATTTGTTGAATGAATGATGAAGAAATGCGTGAGTAAATGAAAAAAAAATGAATTGAAGGATTGTAAAACTTATTAATAGCATGGAATTTTCCATAATATGCCATTTAACTCTCATAAGAAGACTTTTAACTATCAAGAAGACTCATAAAAATACACTTCAGGGGTGCCTGGGTGGCTCAGTTGGTTAAGCATCTGACTCTTGATTTTGGCTCAGGTCATGATCTCAGGGTCCTAAGATTGAACCCTGCGTCTGGCTCCCAGCTCAGCAAGGAGTCTGCTTGAGATTCTCTCTCCCTCTCCCTCTGCCCCTCCCCCTGCTTGTGCTCTATCTCTCTCCCTCTCTCTCTTTCTCAAATAAATAAATCTTTAAAAAATACATTTTATAGGGAAAAACCCCACAAAAATACATGTCTCAAAGAAATATAAGCTGATGTGCTATAGGTTGCCCTCCTCATGCATACAAGGGAGAGAGATAGTAGTACATAACTCATCTCAACTCGATTTTAATAAGAGGGGCTTCACTGTGATCACATTAAAATCTGATTGTGTCTTCTTTGCAGTTGTGTAAATTTTGGAAGAGAGCAAGATGTTCTCCTTATCTTCAGGGCTATCTTGGGGTAAGAAATTAGCTTCTGAGTTACTGGGGGTGGGGGCAGCATAAAGGAGGGCTGCTGCTGCATTAAGATTGACCTGCACACTGACATTTTCTTCAGGCAGACTCTATTTCTAAGGCTGGTCATGATAGAAACCTAGTTGGTTTGGGTTCTTTACCCATTAGTATGATTCAATGAGCCCTTGATTGTACAGTCCATATAGGGTTTTTGCAGTTTTCCTTTAACTGATACCACAGTAATTGTTGCAATCAAAGTGGCTCTATGACCTCCTGTTTTAATCCATACTTATTCCTCCTCTATTGTTTGGCGACATTTTGTCTTGAATGACTCCAGCCAATATAACTGTTTATTTTACTTACTAACCCACTGGCATGAAACACTGGAAGTATCCTATTGACAGAGTAAGTTTCCTCTATAAAGAGCTTTTCTCTTTTGTTTACCCAAAGCTTTTTAACATGAAAAACCTAAAGTCATAGTCAAGAAACAAATTTTATTTTGGTCAGGCATGAGATAAAATGGTAGAAGATATTTTCCCAAATTTTATTTTTGTTTCCTTGAGTCATGAATTTTGCAATGTAAAAATTATCACAATATATGGGTCACTGGTTCATAGAATATATTTGATCCTTTAGAACTTTACCCATTGCTGAAACTGGATCTTTTGTAAGTTTATGTCTTTGCAGAAGGATTCTTAGTGACCTCAACAGATCGGGACATTTTAGCCAACTGATTACTAGGAGTTTCCCCCTTACTTGGGAATCTTTGGTGAGTTTTCACAATTCTCTGGCCATATTCCAAAGGATTCACTATGATTTCTTTTTTTATTGTCACTAATTATTAATTATTCTATCTATAAAATGTTGATTTTTCAGTGAAATCATTAACCAATGCTAATGAAAAGGATTCCCTGTCTTTCCAGGAGTGGTACTTAATTACATGTTCATCCTATCATTTCAATTCTGCATGGTGCCAGCAGGTAGCATAGAACCATCTCTAGTCCAGCTCATTTTTTTTTCCTCCTCAGTCTTAGTAGTTATAGGATTCTACATAAGGCCATGAGTATATGTTGAGAAAAGCATGTATTCTGAGAATATGCATAACTCACACATGCATTTACATCTTCAGGACCTGTTCAGGCCAGGTGCCATAATCACAACTTCTAGGTTATTATGGGGTATTCCTGGCACATCAGACTTGTAGATAAGTGGATCAGATAGTACCCATGCATAATAGAAGGATCTATTCAGTCATATGGTCTCCTGACAGTTGATGATCAGGTATTTGGTTTTTCCTGGAGCTCGGTACCAAATCAAGAACTGGTTTTAAAAGGAAACTATATTTGAAAATAGGGTTGTGCTTTTATTCTAGTACCTAAAGACCTCTGCTAAGGAAGCCTTATTCAGGCCCCATATAGCATCCCTATTCATAGAGATAAAGTGAAAATATGACAGATCTACTTGGATTTCAGCCTTCAATAGCTGAAGAGGTTTCTAACAATTATCTGGTAACTAAAAGCTTTCCAGGTTTTGTTTATCTGTTTCTTTGTTTTGATATTGGGACATCTTGCCATATGGTTTTTGTCTCCAAAACCAAAGAGGAAGCACGTTGCTTATTTCTTAGAACATGGAGATACAAGATGTAGCAAATTTCTCTTTTGTTATCCTAAATCATAGACCACCATAATCTTTGTAAAAGATTTTATTTATTTATTTGAGAGAGAGAGAGAGACAGAGATCGCAACAGAGATAGTGAGAGAGAGCACAAGCAGGGAGTAGAGGGAGAAGCAGGCTCCCGGCTGAGCAGGGAGCCCAACTTGGGACTCAATTCCAGGACCCTGGGATCATGACCTGAGCCAAAGGCAGACGCCTAACCAACTGAGCCACCCAGGTGCCCCAGAGCACAGTAATTTTATTGGGTTTATCTACTATTTGCTGGTATTATTTAAGGCATCTAAGGATACCTGCTACTTTTTTCTCTCTAGTTCCTAAAGTCTTGATGGTAGAAATGTAGTAGGACAGTTATAGTTTATGAAAAATGGAGATGATCATGGTCTCTAAGAACTATGTTAGGTTCATGGAAACTGGTAATTGATGTAACCCTGAGGAAAGTTGGTAATGGTATGAGTTATTTCACTGGCATGTAGACTTTTTTTTTTTTTAATGTTCGTTAGGTAATGTGATTTCAAAAAAGAAGAAAAAACTCTCCTCCCCCCAAGTTACTACCTTTATATCAGGGCAGAAATACATTCGTTCTTTAGCTTCAGCAAGCAGAATAGCAGTTACAGTTGGTACTGTGACCTGATTAGGTTTCTAACTATGTATGCACTGTCCAAGATCCATTCATCCTCTTTACTGGGCAAGTAAATATATGGATATGATAGGAATAACCAACCTTGAATCTTTCAGATTTTTGGTGATGATAATAACTTCTGTAATTCTGTGTTTCCTCCTGAGATACAATATTATTATTGATCATCATCCTATTTTTTTTTAATTTACTATATTGGTAGAGAAACAAATGCTCGGGAACTTCAGATTGTTACTTCTCATTATAAGAACCCTCACATCCAGGGCTGGGAAATCAATGTAGGGAATCTGCTGTTTACTAAGGCTATATATTCCCACTAGATACAAATAGTCTTAAAATTTTACATGCATTTGTTTGTGAACCTAATGAGCTTGCCATAAGCAACTCTTGGATAAAACTCCATATCAGCTTACCACTAAAATCTTGATATACCACAATTAACATCTGGCTCCCCAGAAATTAGAGGTAGCTCAAAAATCAAAAGTCTGAGTATTTACCATCTTCAGTTCTAAGTTACTTAAGCTGTAGACAATTTTAAGAAAGACTAAAGGAAAGTTGGTAGAACATAATTATATTATTTAAGGATCCTTTTTTAAGAGTACATAGCTCCTTCATCAAAGATATTCTTGCGATTTGATTTGACTCAAGTGTTGGAATGGATAGTTCTTTGGCGGGTTTACCCATATCCTTACTGAAGGCAGGAAGCACTTTTCTAGCCTACAGAAAGCATTCTAAAGTTGTTTTTTTTTGTTCGTTTGTTTTTTTGTTTTGTTTTGTTTTTTGTTTTTAACTCATATCTATTTCATCCCCGCTATTGAAGTATACGATTTTACTAGCATAGTCATAATGAATGCCTAGTTTTTAATCTGTACCTTAATCTGAAAAGTTAGATATTGGAGCTTACCTTTACTTTCTTTAGCTGTGCAATGATACACAGCCATTGATATTTAGAAGTCTTTCATGTGCTTCTAAGCAATGGAAACTTAGGTTAGTATCAGTCCATAAGAACTTTCTTGTCTCACATAGCCATCCACCTTTCCCAACATGGTGGGGATTATAAAACACATTAGCCATCTGGGGAGAAAGACAGTTATTTCACTGGGATTTCTTTCTTCCTTCCTTCCTTTCTTCTTTCCTTCATTCCTTCCTTCCCTTCTTCTTCTTCTTTCTTTTTTTTTTTCATACCTTCAGTTCCCTTAATGCAGATAATTCCTTCCTCTTTCCTCCTTCCAGGTCTTTGGCAAATTTGTTTGTAATTCCAGGTTCTCTCTACCACAGTCTGCTTACATGACTAGGTAGACAGGACCTAAGAAATCCCCATGCTCACCCTGTTTCTTATGTGGTCGCCATCTTGTTCATGGCAAAAACATACAACTCATTCTCTAATAAACCCTGGAAGTAAATAAATACCCAAATGTTGGGTAAATTCAATTTTCATTGGTGGAAGAAAGAAATTCTAGTAATTCTACTTTTTTTTTAAAAGCATATTCTCTTATTGAACAAATGAGTTTTTCATTTTAAATACGAAATGTTATTTCCCACAAATATACCTCAGCTGATATTTTGGATAAGCATAGGAACAGACTATTTCTAGGGCAGTGTGTTTTCCACATATTTATGTCATGGTTAATTTTTACTCAATAATTAAAATACTTTTATTTATGCATCACTGTCTTTAGTTAGCTCTAATCTGAAAATATACATTTACCTTGGCAATGATTTTCAATCAGAAAGTGATTTATCATTGTTCTCCAAGAAAGGTGTTGTCCAGTATTCTGCTATTTTAAAAAAGTACACAGGACTAGTTTCAGAATGGAGTATGTGCAAACACCATATTATTTACAGCAAACTAAATATAATGCCTTGATTTGGCACTGCCTGCTTGATATTTCTCTTGAAAACTGTTACATATGTTTGTTTTGAGTTTCTGCCAAAATAGCAAGATTGTTAAATATCTTTCATGTACTTCTTGTTAAATGCAAGGAAAGATTACAGATTACCTTAGCTTAACTTTTATACAACAGTCCAATGGGCACTAAATCTTTTGGAAGGAAAAAAAATAATACTCGAATTATATAGAAAAAATTACACGTGCAAACATAAATGTATTGCAATTGTAACATGCCAATATTCATTTTTATACCTTAATCAACTCTATCAATAATAATATGACTCATTTTTAAATTACATGAGAATACAGCAAGATTGTAATTAGGTGGGGGCTGATTACCCAGGTTGTCAATTATTCAAGGCTTTTGCTTCCCCTTCTTCTTCTTCTTGCTGTCCACATTTTGGACAGTTATCACCTTGTTAGTATTTCTATTCTCTGCTTGTTAGTGAGACTGGCAGGGAAAGGAAAAAGGTGTGAAAACTTAAATCAGTAGATATTATTACTTGCAAGACTTCCTGTAAGAATTGGTAGTGGAAGAGTTTGAAGTTAATTGCTAAAATTATGTTTGGGGTATGTGTATTTCACTTTTACTTGTTTATCTAATCCTCCATATATCAGACAGAGTTAAAAGGAAGATGTAAGCCGTACAAGGGGTAGAAAATTATTTCTGATGGAGGCTTTCTGAGAAAGTTACTTTAGATGGGACTTTGAGGAAACTTACATAAAATAGTCAACCTAATAATTCAAATTTTTACATTTCAGACAATTATATTGGAAAAAATATATAATTTGCTCCCAAACAAACTGTTCAGACACATAATTAAACCTTGACCAAATATGACTGATGAATCTCTTTAATTGGGACAAAATGTGAACCTGAAAGTCAGTATTTCATATATTTATGTTTTGCAGAAAATCACAGTATATAACATACAAGTTTAAATGTCTTACTGTCCTTTATTTAAAAGTTTTATATTTCTCCTTTTGATAAATCTGCATGTGATTGAAAGAACTTTTTTATGTCTATTTTTAAAAGATATACAATTCATCTGATTTGAAACATTCCATTTTTGTCACTCTCCTTAAATTTTAAAATTTCATGTAAACATTCATTTTTAAATTATTCAGTCATAAAATATTTATTGAGCATTAACTTCATCCACAACATACATTAGATATTTGAGATAAAATGGGAAGTGATTTAAACATTGTTATGCCTTCACAATACAATCCGATAGTGAAGGCAAACATTGATCAAATAACCCTACCCTACAATCTCTTTGTACCCCATTCGGGGTGAAACTCATCAGTGAATAATGTGAAGGACAGGAGGAATCATTAAAGCTCTCAATTTAGTAGACTTCTGCAATTTCAGGCCAACTTAGGGCTCCATGAGCAAGACCTTTCACTTTTCCCTAGAGTCCATCATTTCTGCCCTGATTATTAGAACACATGAGACAACGTGGAGTTACAGTAACATGATTTATAAATATACATTTTAAAGAAAGTGAGAAAAAATAATAGATCTATAATACCCTCCAAAATCACCAATATACATGTTTAATTTAGAAATTTATTTATAACCCAATCGCATTTTCTCTTGTCCATTTTTTTTTTGACTACCCTGATAATCACAGTCAGTACCCCTCTGAGGATTCTGCTCCTCTCCTGAAAGATCACAAAATTCTGCCTCTTGCAATGCCCAAATTTGGCTTGAATGCCCAAGTTATTATACACTGAAAGTGATTTATTTTTTTTTAATCTCTATATCTTGTACCGCACAACTTTTCTGTACTGATAGATGATAAGAAAAAATTGTCTTAGAGTTCTGTGATAAAAAGAAGTAAAGAACCACATTTTCCTTTCTGTTATGTCTTATAGCACCAATCGATGGTTTATGACAAGAAAATCTTTTTTCTTTTAACACATCTATTATGACAGGTGGCTTGTGGTCCAGATGGTGTCATTCAGGATGGTGGAGACTTTATCATGTTGGGTACCTGATGACCACATTTTACTTTGATGTTCTTTGGACATGTAGACCGAGTAGAAAAGTAACTTTGCATTTATTAAGCCACTGAAAATCTGTATTGTTTATTAATGCAACATAACCTAGCCTATTAACTACTATGTTTGTTTAAGTTCCAGTTTTTCCTCAGATATGTCCATTTACTTCTTTTATTTTAATTTTTTTTATTATATTATGTTAGTCACCATACAGTACATCCCTGGTTTCTGATGTGAAGTTCGATCATTCATTAGTTGCGTATAACACCCAGTGCACCATGCAATACGTGCCCTCCTTACTACCCATCACCAGTCTATCCCATTCTCCCACCCCTCTCCCCTCTGAAGCCCTCAGTTTGTTTCTCATAGTCCATAGTGTCCATTTACTTCTAAAGTAGAGTTAAAAAACAAACAAACAAACAAACAAATTCCCAAGTATAATAATAAACAACAGGCAGGTAACTATAAGACACCAAAAGTAGGAGAAACAACATTTTTTCCTGTGTGTTATCCTTATTAATAATCTACCCTAAATAGATTATTAATAATAATGTTAACTAAACATGATATATGGCACAGAAGAAATTCTATGTCACATGTATACATACATATTTAGAAAAATGTTTTGAAGATTTTAGTGAAAGAAGCAGTCTTTTCCTACAAATTGCTGTAATTGAGTCCACCAATATTATTACTATAGAGAGGTAGAAGATTTTGTTGCATACAACAGATTGGTGCACCTCCACATGGTGTTTCATCAAAATCAGAGCCGTTATTAAGGCCATTGGGCTATTGGTTGAAAGAATATTCTGAGGAATTCACTATTTATCTTTTACATATTTTCTATCACAATAAAATGAAAGAATTAGTGTCCACTTGAGAAGATGACTCAGGTTAAGATAGCACACAGGATGAGGATGTATCTACCTTGTAGTTAGTTAAAAGAAAACCTGCTAATGCTTCTAGGACATGAAGTTACCTGTCCTATTGAATCATGGTTAGGACACATCTTTTCCATTGCAGGACATACCCAAAACAGAATGTGTTCACTCTACACTTCTGTAGCTTGACCAACCTCCCTTTTACATTCAATAGGAACTCTCTAATTGCTGATTAGTAGCATAAAGAAATTTCTGTCATATATACTGACAATACTCTAATTAGTGAGGTCCCTTGCAGTACATTTGTGTTTACAACAGTCATTTTTTCTATATAATTAGAATTAGTGAGTGCCCCCTCTGCCCCCAGTTAGGACACTGAGTATGGTGAGACTGTAAGCCCTCTCCCCCCCAAAAAATGCAGCTGCTAGCTTGTCTCATGCCAAAGTACATAGTCACCAAACCCAGCAAGTTAACAAATCTATGATTCTTATTCTCTGTGATTATTTGACAGATTTATGTATTATGGAAGACCACTTTTTCACCAGAGTTTAATTTTATTGACGTTGTTACATAAATGAGTTTTTAAAACACCTGTCATATTTCAAAACACTCATATGTATTGTGAAGAATTTTGCCAACTCCAAAGTTAAAGAGAACAGTGTCTATACAAGTTTCCACATTCTTACTTCAAACATGATCTGTGAAAGTTAGAGTTACTGAACAGTTAGAGTCTATATAAGATCACTTTCTCTTCCTATCCAAACTGCAAGTTTGGGAGGTTTTCCCAAAACTATTCTTGGTTTTGATAATTTGCTAGATGACTCCCAGAACTCATTGAAAGCTAAACTCATAGTTTATTATAAAGAAAAGGTACAGATTAAAATACATCAAAGGAAGAGGTGCACAAGGCAGAATAAGGAAAAATAGTAAGTGTGTAAGGAGCTTTCATTGCCTTCTCCCCATGGAGTCAGAATACATCAATTCCCCAGCATGAGTATGTCATAAAACAGACGGAGTATCATGAACCACTGAAGCTCACCCAAGCCCTGGTGTATAGAGTTTTTACTGAGGCTTCATGACATAGGCATGACTGAGTGGTTTCATGTGGTTGATCTCACTCCCAGGTCAACTGATACCATGTGGTCCAAAGCCTTCACCACAAATAACTCTTTCTGGCTAGCAAAGACCCCCAGGCAAAGATTATCAGGCAGGAGCTGAGGGCAGAGTCCAGATGTCATTTTGGGCAAGTTTAAGTTCTCTACTACACAGATACACAACTTGTTCCTCTGAAAAGTCACTTGAGAGATGGCAAATCTTTGAAAACAACTCTACACCTTTTGTTTGTTTTTACCTTTTATTGAAACAGCTTCCATCTTAGAGAGTTATTTCTGTTTCTAAGATTTCTTAACCCATCCTTAAATTCTCTATCATGTTAAAAATACTAATTTTTTTCCATACAAATTTCATTATAATTCTAGTTTTAAAACTAAGGAGTGATCAACTCTTGTAGCCGTCACCAGCAAATTGGCAGTAATTTTGACACAAACTACTATTTGTATGTGTGCGTGTGCGTGTGGCTTTGTCTAGTAAATATAAGATATCTGCTGGTAACTCTGAGATTATGGAAATCATTTGAGGTTAAATAACCTGAAATCTAAATAAGCCATTGGATCAATCCACATGAATTCAACTGCTAGAAGAGCCTTCATTTTTGTTTTCTTTAAACAGTAAAATTTATACAAACTTATATAATCAATTGATAATTATATAGAACAATATAGGTTACTTATTTAGCATGCAAATCTATTCATCGAGGGTATACACTTTAATTAATAACTTTTTAAAACAATTCTTTATGCTATCTACTAGATGGCACCTGATAAACAGCTTTAACTTAAACATATACTCAAAAGGCAATACAACCATACTGCTAAAAATATTAGCTATAATTGACATTAAAAATATTCATACATGCATGTCTTGAATTAGTCCAAAATTATGATGTAGAGGACATCAAAAGGAGAAAATTTGCAAAATGGCTATATGCATATAGTTATGGTTTAGAACATAGAATCAAGTAAGGGAATACTATTTACATATTCTTAAAACATTGAGCTTCTTAATTTAAGCTAAAGAATTGAACTTATAAGTAAGAAAAATTAGTAGAATAATTTTATCTATTTTAAGTAAAGTATTTTTTTCCATGAGAATAGCTTAATGATATTGCAAAGATCCATTTCCCTAGTGCTTGAACAAATTCAAAGAAATAGGTAGGTAAATTATAATGTCTTTCCACACAAGTAAGAGGTAACCTTTGAATTTCTAATGAATCTTAAGAAAATAAATGATTTTTAGGTTTTCATGTTATTAAGCAGGATAAATACAGAGGATTTTTTATTATGCTAAACTGCTAATAGAAACAGAAAGCAGACCAGAACAAATGAAGCTCTTTGCTTTTTAAAGCAAGCATGGATTGGTAAAGGCAGTCTCTTTATCTCTCCATTCTTTGTCTCTGTTTCTCTCAATCTCTCTGTCTCTGTCTTTCTTCCTCCTTGTAATATAAGAATGAGTTACTCATATGTCTTGAAGTTCTTCAATGTAGAGAGATACATGTGCCTTACTACTATTTATCACAATTATCCCCATTTTATTAATTTTTAATACTGATAATTCTTCTATTTCTTTTCAAGTAGATTATTACACTTTATATTTCCATTTTGCAATTGTAAAAGTTATCTTAAAAATGCTCAAATATCTTTTGTTGTTGCTGAGAGCAGGGAAGAAATTGTATGTATTAGTAGCCTTGGACTGATTAATGCATATAAAGTTAGTAAGTTGCCATCAGCAAATATATGAAATTGTGCTTAAATTAGAAATTAACATTGCATTACTTAGTGGAATTGTTATACTTTATTGTCATGGAGGCCAGGCATCAAGATATTTGTTATTAGTTAAGCAGCATTAAAAACTGAAACAGTATCATAGAGTATTAATTCATGTCAGGCCTTTATAAGAAATCAGAAATGTTCCAGAGTACTTACAATATATTTTGCATTCTAAACCATAGAAATGTAGGGATCATAGAAACACTTATAAAGGTGTAAAGAAAACAGAATTAAAAAAACACTGCTATAGGAGCAACTGGGTGGCTTAGTCAGTTGGGTATCCAGAATTGATTTTGGCAGAGGTCATGATCTCAGGGTGAAGAGATCAAGCCCCACGTCAGGCCCTGCACTCAGCATGGAGTCTGCCTTTCCCTCTTCCTCTGCTCCTCCCCCTCACTTGCACTCTCTCTCCCTCAGTCTAAAATAAATAAATAAATAAATAAATAAAATCTTTAAAAAAATACTGTTATTTTTTCAGAGTTTTTGATTACAATAAGGTACTTTGTGAAAAAAGAATAGGACCATTCTGAGATTTAAGATATAGTTTTTTTCTAAGTTTATTTGACCATGAAACCTATGTCCTTGGAGCATCTAAATATTACTTTGTGGACCTACTAAGTAATTTATCATTGGTTTACCAAGTATTTAACTATTTTTTTTTAAATCCAATGACCTACAACATATTTTATCATTCCATCATACACACAAAAATATTTTAGGACCTGACTTTTGGAACCAGAAATACCTTAGCACACAAAAGAATAATTGTATGGTAGTTAAGAAAGTGTGAACATTACAAGAGACCATTATCATTCACTTATGTGTCAATAGTAGGATGGTGGTATATTTCATTTGTGTTCTATAAATGCCATCATTTGAAGATATGACTATATTTTGTTGAGCTCATGAAAAAGGAAATATTTTCTCTTTAGAAGGTGACAGAATAAGCAAAATATGGTCATTAAAGTCTATGAAATTGTTAAAATGAAACTGGCAATGAGCAAAAAGTAACTGTAACATAAACAAACTGGGACTACTTTTCAGAAGAGTATTAAATAGATCCATATCATGTTCTAATTCTATTCCAAGTATGAGAAAATCTCCAGCAAGCCCTTTCTCAAGTCAATTGATATTATGAATATAAGGTGGGAATTAATAAGAACATAATAAGTGTAAAAAATAAACTATGGTGTTATAGGATATAAAAAGCAGACATCATACTTAATGATGGGAAAATCAGACCTTTTATACTCAGATTGGGAACAAGGCAAGAATGTTGCCTCTCACCACTCATTTTCAACACCATGCTGGAAGTTGCTAATGCAATAAGCTAAAAAGAAAGAAAGAAAGAAAGAAAGAAAGAAAGAAAGAAAGAAAGAAAGAAAGAAAGGAAATTAAAGACATACAAATTGGAAAGGAAGAATTAAAACTGCCTCTGTTCACAGAATACATTACTATCTATGTAGAAAATTGGAAACAACAACAGCAACAACAGTAACTCCTGAAACTAATAAGAAATTATAGCAAGGTTTAGAAAATATAGGCTAATATACAAAAGTCAATCACTCTTTTGTATATCAACAATGAACAAGTAAAATTTGAATAAAAATACAATACTATTTACATCAGCACTCCCAAAATGTAATAATTCAGTATCATCTAACAAAATTTGTACAAGATCTATATGAGGAAAATTGTAAAAGTCTGATGAATGAAATCAAAGGAGAACTAAATAAATGGAGAGGTATTCCATGTTCATGGATAAAAAGACATTAATATTGTCAAGATGTCAATTCTTTCAACTTGACCTACAGATTTAATGCAATCTCAATCAAAATCTTGGAAGTTATTTTGCATATATCAACAAATTAATTCTAAAGTTTGTATGGAGATGCAGAAGGCCCAGAATAACAAACACAATATTGAAGAAGAACAAAGTTAAACTATTGATACTACCCAGTTTCAAGGCTTACTAGAAAGTTGCAGTAAACAACACCATGATATTCGAGAAAGAATAGACAAATAGGCCAATGGAACAGAATAGAGAGCCCAGAAATAGACACACAAACATATAATCAACTGGTCTTTGACCAAGAAGTAAAGGCAATACAATGAAACAAAGTTAATTTTTTCAAAAAAAAAAAAAAAAAAAAAGGTAGTGGAACAACTGGACATCCACATATCAAAAAATGAATCTAGATAACAGATCTTACACTCTTTACAAAAATTAACTCAAAATGGATCATAGACTTAATGTATAACACAAAACTGTTAAACTCCTACAACATAACATTGGAGAAAACCTAGATGACCTTGGATATGAAATGACTTTTTAGATACAATATCAAAGCCATGATGCATGGAAAAAAATAATTGATAAGTTGACTTCATTGAAATTAAAAACTTCTATCTGTATAAGCTAATGTCAAAAGAATGAGAAAACAAACCACAGACTAATAGAAAATATTTGCAAAGTTCACATCTGATAAAGGACTGTTATCCAAGAATTAAGAACACTTAAAACTCAAAAATAAGAAAACATACAACCCTAGGGAGCCTGGGTGACTCAGTCAGCTGGGCGTCTGCCTTCAGCTCAGGTCATGGTCCCAGGGTCCTGGGATTGAGCCTATTGGACTCCCTGCCAGCACGAGTCTGCTTCTCCTTCTGCCCGGCCCCCTGCTTGTGCTTTCTCCCCCTCACCTCAAATAAATAAATAAAATCTTCAACAACAACAACAACAACAAGAAAACATACAACCCAATTTTCAAAGTGGACCAAAAACCTTAGTTCATACCTCATCAAAGATTAATAGATGGCAAATAAGCATCTGAAAGATGTTCCACATCATATGTCATTAGGGAAATGCAAATTAAAAAAAAAAAGAGAGAGATCACCACATAACTAGTAGAATCACCAAAATGTGGGATACTGATGACACCAAATGAATGTAGAATGCGGGAACTCTTAATTCATTGCTGGTGGGAGTGTAAAAATGGTACAATGACTTTGGAAGGCAGTTCAGTGATTTCTTACAAAACTAAATATATTCTTACCCAATGATTCAGCAATTACACTCCTTGGTATTTACCCAAAGGAGTTGAAAACATATGTCTACACAAAAAACCTGTACATGGATATTTATTGCAGCTTCTTGATAATTGCCAATACTTGGAAGGAACCAAGACATCCTTCAGTGGATGAGGAATAAATAGACTGCAGTATATCCAGACAGTGGAATGTTATTCAGTGATTAAAAAGAAATGATCTATCAAGCCATGAAAAGACATGGAGGAAACTTAAATGCATGTTACCAAGTAAAAGAAGCCAATCTACCAAGGCTACATATAGTATGATTCCAACTACATGACTTTCTGGAAAAGACAAAGCTATGGAGATAATAAAAAGACCAGTGGTTCCCAGGATTTTGGTGAGGGAAGCGGGAAAAGGATAAATAGGAGGAGCACAGAGGACTTTTGGGGTAGTGAAAATACTCTGCATGATACTATAGTGATGGATACATGCCATTATACATTTGTTTAAACCCATTGAGTGTATATCTACCAAGAGTGAACCCTAATATAAACTAAGGACTGTGGGTGATTCTGCTGTGTCAATGTAGATTCATCAATTATAACAAATGTTCCACTCTGGTGGGAGATGTTCATAATGAGGGAGGTATGCACCTATGAGGGCAGGTGATACTTCAGGAATTTTCAAAATTAGAAAGTAAAAAGAATAAATATATAGCATTTTATTTATTGTCTTATTTAAGTTTTAAGGACCTTTACATATTAAATTAAATTTAGAAAGCTAAAAAATATATAAAAATTTTAAAAAATTTAGAAACCTATTAATGTTAAACTGCTATGTAATCTATAGCTGATAAAGAGGAGGTCTTGTTAACACTTGGACCTTAGCTCCTGATGTTATTTATTTGTTATATAATTAACATGATTTCTATTACTTTGGCTTCTATATTTTTGCTAAGATCATAAACCACCATTAAGTCTGAGAACTATAGTTAATCTGTGAAAAACTGATACTGATGAAATGAAAAGAAAAAAATACAAAGAATTTGTTCAGTTTGGGCAGGGGCTTATTTATAATATTTATCCAGTAAAGCATAAGAAAAAAAATTATGTTTCAAATGTCTTAAATTCAAAGAAATTCATTTTGGGGGCAAATTCTTATCTTTATGTGAGTTCCGACAACTAGGCATTGATTTCTGTGTATTTTTTTCTGAAACTACATTGCAGCTCTCTCTTTCTCTGTTTTATTTCAAAAGGCAGGTGTTAACTTAGCTTTAAAGAATGCACCCTATTTCCAATTACTGTACACCTGCCTTTGTTACTAAGCATTCCTGAGTGATCATGAATAATTTTAAGTTATGTTTCAGTGTACTGAGGCTCTGGGACTAAAATGTCAAATTAGAAAGAGAAATGTGGGCCAAGCATCCTCCCTTGTGTCTTCAATAAAGTACCTTAAAATTGAGAATTCTCAATTGTTTGAGTCAGGATCCATAAAAGCTTGAGCAAAGACACTGAGATTTTATCAATGCTGATTGACGTTTTCCAAATTTTAAAGACAATTGCAAATTTCCCATGAAAAAATAAGTATATAACTTTGTAGATTCAAAAATATCAACATAAACGTTTAACTAACTTTGTTACTCAATAAAGAGTTGACACCAGTTAGCATAAATAGAGAGTGAAAATGTAGGGAAAGGAGGAAGTTGATTTGATCGACAACCTCTAGTTGAGGCATTTTACTGCTATGCATTTGGTATTGTAGTATCTTTTTGAAAGAAAAGAACACACAAGAAATTACTTAAGTTGAATTTAAAGTCTTAACATATAGAGATTTATTAAAAACCTTGAGAATACAATTTTTAAAAATTATGAAAATTCACTTTGTGTACTTACAATTAATGGAAGTTTGACCATTGAAGTTTTTACATATTGAATATATAATTATTCCATATATGTGTATTATACATATATGGGCATGCCTATCTCTATATATGTATCTAAGTACTTTAATTATCAAATGTACCTATCTGTCTTTCTATATATCATTTATCTATCTAATTCCCAACTTCTCTTGCAGTTAGTTCTTGGCAATTCACTATGTTTAGTCAGTGAAATGTCACAGAAATGTTTGTTGTACCTCTGACAAGTCTCCTCAAAAGGAAGATGTGAGGGTCTTCTTCCCCTTTTCTCCATCATCCTGTTTGGAATACGGGCTGAATTTAGGACTTGTACCAGCCATTCTGAACAATGGGGATAAAGTCTATGCCTTAAAGAGAATGGACTGAGAATGTGCTTAGGCAGGGCAGCACACAAAGCAATCAGCTTTTACAGAAGTTGTCTGAACCTCCAGATGGGACTGAAGGGGCAGGATAGGACCCTAAGTTCTGAGTCCTAATGATTTGTAAAACTGCCAAGTGTGCCTTGGCCTATCTACCTTCAGATTTGTTCAATGGGATTAATTAAATGGTTAAATAGTAAATGGCTGGATCCTCAGACTTCTGGGTTCCCAAAAAACAAACAAAAAAAAAAAAATAAGGAAGAAAGAGTCCTTGTACTTTAAAGATACACACTAATGAATGAAATGATATAAAGGCAAGAATTGGCTCAAAAACATATCAGTGCATATTGTGGGTATGCAGCATTAAGAGAAGTATGGAGGGGGGAAGTAAGATTGGTTTTGCATTGGTAATGTTTGAAGCTGGGAGATGGGTATGTAAGGGTTCATTACTGGATTCTTTCTGTGTTTTGAAAGATTCAGTAATAAAAATGAGAGGATATGCTTAAAGTATCTAAAGGTGGAAGATAAAGAAAAGAAAGGGGAGATAGGAGAGACAAGCTGAGAGACAGAGAAACAGAAAGAGAGAGAAGCAGAAGTCACATGCATAGAATGGAAATTTAAAATGGAATAAAAATGGCATCGGACTTCTCAAAAGTAATCCTTTTGCTAGTCTACTATGAAAGAATATCTTTGAAATTATTAAATAAAATATTTTATCTCAAAATTTTATATTTAGATTAATGATCAATCAAGTATAAGCACAGAATTAAGACTCTTTAAAAATTTAGGTGGGCTCTTTTTCTTGGCAAGTATTAGAGAAACTGCTCTAAGAAAATGAGTAGTAAACAAAGAGGAAAACAACAGATTCAAGAAACAGAAAAGCCAACACAGAGCAGAGAAAAGCAAAGTGTCAAGATGACAGTTACGGTCTAAATTTAGAAAGCAACCTGGTCAGATTAGATGAGGCAGGAGTTGAGAGACTGTTAAAGAAAAAACACATATAACTGATTGATTATGAAATATGCCTGAGTTTTCAAAAATTAGTATTGGGCATTTGAAATAGTTGGTAGAACATCTTTTTCTTTAGCAGTTACATAGAAAACTAAGCAAAATGGAAAACATTGCCATGATTAATCCAATAAAAATCAAGAGTAATTCTGAAAGAGTATAATTCTCCATTTGGGAGTGCATAACATTAATATCACCATAAACATGCAAAACTGACTTCAATGAATCCCAAGTTGTAGTGATCTCTTAGGAGAATTGCAAAGGGAAAATAAAATAAGATGGTGAAATTACCAAAAGTAAAATTAATAGATGATTTGACAATTGATAAATCAAGAATTAAATTATAAGTTTATTATTTGATAATATAATAGCAAAGATTAGAATTAAAAGCTGAGACAGCAGAGCTGGGAATTAGAAAATGTACAGTAAGGTGCTTCTTTTTTTTAATATAAACTTTTAATATAAATTTGTGTTTCTTGATAAAACTTATTTTTATTGATGAAATTTGTATGTATGTACAGGTATAATATGTTCATATAATATGTTCACATATGCACACACATACACGCATATATGCCAAAAGGTATATTTTGCACTGTTGTAATTGTTATGGTGGTTTTGACTCTATATTATCCAGAGAGGCTGCCAGCTGCTCTTTGAATTTGCAGAAATGGAAGGTCATCTTAGTGCAGATCTTCTTTGTCCTGCCCTGGGTCATTTGTGTGACCCTTTCAGTTATGCAAATATGGGGCAAGTAGAAACTCATAGTCCTGGGATTAGGTTGAAACAAGATTTTTTTTTTTCCATGTGATTTAGCAAAATCCACCTCTATGCAGAGCTCAGGGTGAGAGAATGAACCTATTTGCATAATGACTCTAGGGACATTCTGGCCAAGGTACAAAGCATGAAATTGGAATGAGTGTCTAAAACAAAAATTTTGTTGATAAGCAGAGAATTTAAACAGGTGATTTCCCATCAATACAAAAAACAACCTAAGAGTTTGTTGTTTGCAACTGATTTTAACCCAATTTATGGCTAATGTTAAAAGCTCTTCTAGACTACTTGCTCCAGAAGAACACAGCTGAACTTACATTTATGTTAAAATGAACTACATCTTCACTATTCAGCCTAGAGGCACAATTCATGGTTGCAAGAACATATGATGCCAGCAATGTTAACAAATACCACACATTGATCTGTGCAGGATGAGTCTCCAAAACTCCCTCATGTGACTGTTAAAAGTAACAACAGTGGTAAACCAATTAAGATCCTACTTCTCTTTCAGTTTGGCAATCAAAGAATTGTTGTCCTCACCATGAATAAGCTGATAGAATCTTTGCCTAA
The DNA here is from genome assembly GCF_017311325.1 of Ursus maritimus. NCBI lineage: Eukaryota > Metazoa > Chordata > Mammalia > Carnivora > Ursidae > Ursus > Ursus maritimus. Next base: position 73,050,033 of record NW_024423343.1, on the reverse strand, counting down.
TTTGAGGTGGTGGAGAGGTCTGAAGAAAGGGAGATGATGGACTTATTGCTCATATGGCATTGTGGGCTGTGGAAATTAATTGGAAAAAAAAAAACATCAAAAAGATGTGACTACATATGTAATCCAAATTGGCAGGGTAAGCCCCACTATTTACATATATGAAGACATCTTTTCATACATTCCCATTGCATCAATTTACTTTATACCACTTTAGCAACTCAGATGTATAGCCACACCATGGATCATTCCCATTCCAAGTCATAAATTTCTGAAATGTCTCCCTTAACACCACTAACTCTCCTCTTTCTTCTAATCACAGTCGTCAATCTTTGAGCCTCTTTCTAATCTTTAAGTCAGCAAACTTTTTTTTTTAATGTAAAGAGTCAGAAAATATTTTATGCTTTCCTAATATAGGATGTCTGTTGCAATACTCAACCTGTCATTGTAGCATAAAAGCAGTCATAGATATTTGCAAACAACTAGGCATAGCTGTGTTCTAAGAAAACTTTAATTGTAAAACAGCACTAGTCAGGAGATGGTAAGACTTAGAATATTGCCAGGGAATGTTTCTTCCAAGCCTGGAAGGAATATACATTACTTTCACTCATAATGCACTGGCCAGAAATAACTCACATGGCCCCAGTTTGATTGCAGGAGAGTTTGAGAAATGTATTCTGGTATGCCCAAGAGTAGAAAACAGAATTAGAGCACATCTAGTCCGTTTCTGACAAAAATACTAAATGTTGCCCAAACTGTTTTATCTCTACTACAACGTCACTATTTTATAAGATAATTTGTGGTGCTAATATTTCTTTGGGTTTTTAAATATTCTCTGGTGTTGTTATACTTTGCTTATTAGTTCAAAAGGTTAAAACTAATTTCTCCCTAAAATATGAACAAGAAGGTAAAACAAGTTTGATTTGAGTCTACAAAAAATAATTTGAATTCAAGTCCTCAAAAATGTAACAAACAAAACAAAAGGATGATGGTGATTTGAAACCAGATTCACAAAATACAGGAAGATTGTGATGATTCAGTTATTTTAAGGGAGTGTGGGCAATGAGGGTACTAATACTTCCATTACCAAGACCAAAAACTCCAAGGTCTAAAAAAGAAAAAGATGGGAGAGGGGGGAGAAAAAGAAGAAGAAGAGGAAAAACAACAAAAATAATTACAAGTTAAATATCTCCTTGGTTGTGACCATTATTTTACTATTTAATAGTATTAATTAAGCCATTCCGTGTGAAGACCACATCACATGAAGCTTACATACCATGGAGGAAAAGTTCTAACCCGTGGGCCACCTCTAACTATCCTGTACACAACTGGATCCTGCATAGGCTCATTTGGATCAAAAGATGTTGCTGCTTTAAGAATGCATGTTATATCCCGAATAGCAGTTCTAGATGTCTAAGATCTATTCTACTGAGGCAGCTTCCCTCAAAACTAAAACATTGGATGAGAACTTCTCATCAGTCACTCATTAAAAGGTAAAGTTCCTTGGGCTGGGAGTCACGTCAATCATGGTTTTCTTGCAAACCCAAAGCTGCCTTTTTCCTCTGTTAGAAGCTGTTAACATCTTCAAAGCCATATCAAAACAGTGTCTGTTCTATGCTTTGATTTCACCCACATGGTGAATTCAAAGACAGGTCTACTTGAGAGTGGAGAGAGACTATTTCAGATGTTGTTTGAACATTTGTCTTGCCATGTTTGTAAACGTGATTTAAGTGCCTCACTATTAATAAAAACCCTTTAAATGCAGTGGAATTTTTTGTTTTCATTGAAACATTCCACCTTCTGTGTTTCAAAAGTATCCATAGCTGAGATCTCATAATCTGAAATATAAAACTCCAAAGGTTTGGATAAGGGCAATATAATGGCAATTCACCTCAAAGAGTTCATTTTCCTTTTTACCCTGATGCAGTCCAGAAAAACAACAAACAAACAAAAAAGGCTCTTTTTAAATGACAATTTCTGAATACCTGGCACAAATAGCCAATTTTTCTTTGGGAAAAGAAAAGTCATTAGGAAGATAATGTTACTTAAGGTTCATTTTGCATTGAGGATATTTGACACTATTCACCGGAGATAAACAGATGCATGTGATTTACATATGAAAACCTATCAGATAATGCAAAAATTTGTATGTGAAATGCTTCATCCTGAATTAGCCTATGGTAATTTCTCATTATATGAAAAAGAAAATGATTACTACAAATGTCTAAATAAATATTAATGTGGTTATATTGTTTTTAAATAAATAAAATATTTAGAGAGAACAATATGCAGGGGGAATCATTTAAAGGTACAGTTGTTATTTTAGGTTCTGTTTATCTGAAGAGCCAATAAAAAAGACTTACAAAATTAAATATGGTGATGAGCTGAAAAATATGATTTTAAAACTTCCTCTCTTGTTGGACCATTTTAAATGATGGAAGAGAAAGGAAGATTGGTTTAAAAACGGACATGATATACATGATAAACCTTTCGGATCTTTACTGAGTTAAAACAATTGTGAATATGACCAAATTTTGATTATAATCCCTCTCCACCAAAGTAAAAATGGTACCAAGATTGTGGCAAATTCTGCTTCTGTCTTTAAAATACATTCTCCCCCTTATTAGAAGCCAACATTTTTTCGAAATTCAGGTATGGAAACTGAAATAGTTTTGAACACAACATTCAACTCAGAACCCATTCTTTAAAGAAAAGGAAATTTTGCCAATATTTATCATTGACCATGTTCTAAATGAAAAGAGGTCATTGTCCTAGAACAATCGATACACAATCCACTTGGGTGACAAAGCAAGGATACATAGGGAACAAATTAGAAGAGTAAATAGAGAAAAAAATGCTATCATTTGTGACAAACTGTCCATATAAATTTTTAGAGATACATACCAAAAGATGTTTCAGTGAAAGAAAACCTCTGGAATTTACATTGTATAGTTCATGAGAGAGAGAAGTTAAGAGCAATAGGGCCAGAGGTGCAGAAGGGGTTGGACAATAAATTTGGCAAAACCTTGACAACAGTTGCATCTGTGTTGGGTAAATAAGTATTCATTTATACTTCTCTCTACTTTTGTGCTGTTCCAAACTTTCACATACTAAAATATATCTTTAAAGGCTATAGTAAGTCATCTGCCAAATGTGCTAGAGTTTAGTCAGCATATTCCTTGGGTTATTTTGAAGGGAAATATTGTTCATTCCTCTTTCACAAACAGCTCTCTACAACCTTTAGTATGCTGTATATTGTATGATGGGTAATAAACTAGTAATGCTGATAAAAAGCCCGGTCAAGTTTTCCAAGTCAACACATCCTATCCTTCCAGTCTCTTCTCCCAAACTCCTCAGTAAAAATGGGTTCTAATGACACGTAAATTGCTTAGGTCCCTACCTTGTCCTTATTTTAACGTTGCTTAATCAGTGCATGCAGGTTAAGGTTAAGGACGAAGGTCTAGTCACACATGTATAGATATACAAGACTCATTTTCCCTTAGATGAACTCTTTCTATATTAAAATTGTTTCTTTCAGTGTCGGCTAACAAATATGTTCTTTGTTCTTTATTTGCTAGGCATATATCTATTTTCAAATTGTTGTGATGTGATTTGGATCAGATCCAAATTTGTCATATCTGTTATTTTATCGTGCGTGGAAGTATTATTTCACTTGTGATAGCATTAAGTATCAACTCCAGATTATGTTTCCCAACCTAAACCTCTTCTCTGACCATAACTAGGTTATAGAAAAGTCAGCAATACCTCTAGGTTCCTAAATATTGACTTCCATAAAATGTCATTAATCTGTACTAATTGGAGGAAGCTTAGTCTCAATTAAGGAAAAAAAACCCTGAAAATATATTATTTCAGAAAGGAATAGAGTTCTATTATTTCAAGTACCTACATTAACTCACATTAAACTAACAAAGTGTTATCCAATACACATCCTTGACTTGATTTAATGGTTTGTAATTAGCATATCAATTGTGTGGAAATGGATCCTTCTAAAGTGCTTGAGGGTGCTTAGAAAGTTTGTTCTACTAAGTATTTTCAAGGACCCTCTTGCAATCTTATTTACATTATTAATTTACATTCTATAAAAAGAAAGAAATTAATCGATGCAAAAATAACATTCTTGTCAGCTTCTGGTCAAATAATGAATTCTGACTTAGTGAAACACAATTATTAAAGTTTTTATCTACTATTCACATCCTAATTATAATATCACGGTTTTGCTAAAGTTTGATATATTTTTATCCATCGGTAAAGGTGATTCTACTGATTGGAAGGACAAGATCTTCTGATTTCCCATTCTTTTCCCTTAATGAGAGAGAATGCCTTCATGTGGTTTCCTTGTGAACAATAAGAAGTTATTTGAGATATGGGTAGCAGTTTTTTGAGAGCTATATATGAGATTCCCACGATCTTGAAGAAAAGAAAACCATAACTGGATTCTGTTCTTGCAATGGATTTTTATTAGTGCCTAGTACAGTGCCTGGCATATTAAAACAGTACATATATATTGATCAAATACTCTTAGCTTCTGGACCAGTAACCAACACAATTCATTTTCCATTATGCTTATAAAACCTAATCCTCCTTCCGATGTAGCATGTACTCTTTACACTTTTGTATTTTTCTATTTTTAAATGAAAAAAAAAAGAAAATAGTTTCAAATATGGGTCAGAAGGCTAAAAGTAGCCAAATCGCAGTGAGATAAAGAATAAGTAAAATTGGATTTCAACTTTGGAAGGAAGATCTTGGTTTATATCTGTTCTCCTTTGTAGTAAGGCAGGGTTAACTTAATTATTTATGAGCCTTTCTTAATAAGCGTCTAACATCAATCTTGGCTTTTCTATAATGACAGATACTATCTCAATATGAGTTGCATACTCTTTTGGTTTACAACCTTCATTGTTTAGAGATTTACCTAATTTTTGCATATCTTTCCTATTTCATAGTTTATATTGTACATCTATCTTCTTTCTCTCATTTCTTTATGTATTTATAGATAAATATCATAGTTTTCTTTAGTATGTTCATGTGACTGCACATGCCTTGTTCTTTTAACCTTTCATCATAGGGCTTTTTTTCCCCCAAGATTCATCAAATCTTTCTTCTGAACTCTGCAATTTGTCCACGTTCTTTCCCAGATGTTTCACTACTGTATACATTTATGTGCATGTGCACTATAATGAATGAGGCTCTAAGGTATGTGCTGTTTTATCTGAGCTTTCATTCTAGTGAATATAATCATGTGTATTCACATATTTGTTATTCCTTTTAATTTCCTGTCTTTTCCCTTTATTTATTCTGAATTTTTTTCCTGTTTGAAATATTTACACTTAGGTTAACAAATTTACTTATGGAAATATTGATGAATAAATAAATGTGTGAAGTGAAGTGGATCCAAAGTTTGCATCATTTTTGCTTCTATGACCTTCTTAAAAGTAGAAAACATTAATTTTGGACAAAATACTTATATGTGGACTTTTTCCTTTTTTTGAATTTAAATGTTAATAACTGGTGGAATTAGATGATCCTTATTCAGCTCTTTATACCCATAAAGCAATTCTCAGCACTTTTTAATAATTCATTGAATGTTTTGCTGCAGGGCTGCTGTGTTCTCAAAATTATATAAATCATATGATTGAGAGGAGAGATGCAAGAATTTACAGTTTTTCTAAAGGAAGTTTACACACATATTGTGTAACAAAGATGTCCTATAAAATATAAGTACAACATTTTCATTGAGTACATAGTTCAATCAGAAAAAAAGATTAAAAAAAAACAAATGTTTACATATTTTGTATTATTTGAATTTATTTTGATTGCATGTACCTGAGAAAAAGTTTGAAACTAGAAATGTACTTTGTCCAAAACAACATGTTCTGAATAAAGTCAATAGGGGAAAATGGAGGTATGACTGACACTCACTTTTATTTTAATACCCCCCATCCCCACTGAAGAAGAAGAAGAAGAAGAAGAAGAAGAAGAAGAAGAAGAAGAAGAAGAAGAAGAAGAAGAAGGAGAAGAAGGAGAAAGAAGAAGGAGAAGGAGAAAGAAAAAAGAAAGCATTGATTTTCAAAATATGCTGCTTCTTTTCTAGGATATATTCCAAAAATCTGAAATATCTTTCTGTAGGAAATATTGACTTTCTGAAAACTAGACAACATCCAATATTACCAGTGGTTCATCAGAGAGAATCTTGGAATTACTACAATAAAGAATAGGCAACCTTGTAAAGCAGTTATAAGTTGGGATGCCTATATTTTCAGTGGTTGAAAAACATGATTCTTCAAAAAATTATAGATTCAAGCTTTTTTTTTACCCTTGAATTTTGTTTAAATTCAGATTTTAAAAACTGAATTTCTTAAATGATCTTTTTGATCCATCTGTATTATAACAGATTCATAAATACCTAGCATCAGACTATTTAATCAAGCAAGGGTTGTATAAAGTATAAAAGTTCAAAAAGGTAAAACCATGAGTCTCATACAGATGTAAAATCAATTCAAGTAAACTTAAAAGTAAATTAAAGTCAACTCTAACTAATGAACTACTAAGCTGTTAAAGGAAATCAAAGATTCTGAAGATTTTATATATTACATATTATATATGTTATTATATTCTACATAAAATGGAAATCCTTAAATGATTTTGCTAACAGATGTAAAAATGATTAATATTTGATGTTCTATCAAATACAATGTTTCAGGTCACAATTTCTATAAAGTAGAAATTAATTGTATTCCTACTGGACAAAACTCATTTGCATTTCTATGGACAAAAATCATGAGCATTACTGTCAGTTTTCTACACCTTCTATAGTCAGTTTTCAACAACTTAATTTGTAGAGATACCCTATGGAGTTATAAACTGACCTAGTCCATAGAAAGATGATCAGATGTACATACCTCCATAGAAAGAGATAATTCCCAGAGAACCCCATAGATAATGCTAAGTGCTCCACTGAAAGAACACCCAGTACTTTCTTTTCTTATTTTGCCTATTTGTGTCTCCTGTACAATATTTCCTAGCAGTTTTAATATATGTAATCAGACTATGCAAAATAATTCCGTGTCTAATGATCCCTACCTACTTCCCCTCAGTACAACACCTCTTCATTTGAAATGGAAGTAAGTAATTTAGAATAAAATTTCAGAGCCAGAAATACTTTATATGATTCTATCACATCACTTTTGTCAATTTCTCTCATTTTCTTTGCTGTTCTCACAATATAACCATGCTGATCAAATTACTCCTTATGGATGCCTATGGTTTCATTTTATATGTCTTGATGTGTTTGCCCATTTCTCCACCTAATGAATAATATTTTTAGTAATATTTTTGAATTATGTTCTGCTTCTTTGCTGAATCAGTTGGTAGCGCCATTTTGCAAATCCTAGCAAGTTGAAACACCAAACCCTCCAATCCCTCATAAACTATGAATTGAATGTGCTCTGGGATCAGACATATAACCAAGGTTCAAAGCTGTATCCCATTAATTTCCATATCATTACTCTTTTTTTCTTTCCATATTTCTGATCACTTTTTCTCTCTCACAATTCTTGCTGCATTTAACTTCCCAAATTGTGTTCCTGTATTCCTACAATTGGGGAATTCATTCAAAGTAATAGCTTAAATTTCGTTAAATCCATTCTATATCTCCTGCTCTGGCTTATGCTCCAGTCTCATTTCCCTACTTTCTTTACATCAAATCAAGTCTCTTAGAATTTTAGTCTTAGAGCTGAATAAAACTAGATGAAAATTAGTCTAAACTCTTATCAAATGAAAATTCCTAACAGTGGTAGGGGTGGACAGAATAATGATCCCCATCCCTCCCCTGGCCTGCCCTCCAAATATTCACATCTTAGTTCCCCAAACCTAAGAATATGTTACCTTATGTGACAAAAAGGACATTTCAGGTGTACTGAATTAAGGATCTTGAAATCGGGAGATTGTCCTGGATTACCCATTTGGTCCCAGTCTAATCACAAGACTCTTGAAAAAGAAAACCATAGTAGAGGACTGTGTGTGTGTGTGTGTGTGTGTGTGTGAGTGGAGAGAGAGAGAGAAAGAGAGAGAGAGGGAGGAAAGAGAGAAAGGTCTGAAGATGTGGGATGCCTGGTGGACCCTGGTTGAGGGTTCAACTCTTGGATTCCTCTCAGATCATGATCTCAGGGTCCTGAGATCCAGCCTCACATCAGGCTCTGAGCTCAGGAGGGATTTTGCTTAGGATTCTCTCTCTCCCTGCCCTTGCTCATGTTCTTTTTCTCTCTAAAATCAATCAACCAATCAATCAATCAATCTTAAAAAAAAACATGTCTGAAGATGCTACCCTGTCCTGTGGGTCTTGAGGATGGAGAAAAGCCATAAACTAGGGAAAGCAGGCAACCTCTAGAAACTGAATATAATTAGAAAGAAAGAAAGAAAGAAAGAAAGAAAGAAAGAAAGAAAGAAAGAAAGAAAGAAAGAAAGAGAAAGAAACTGTAAAAAAACAGGAAAACGGATTTTCTCACTAGAGCCTCCAGAAGGAACTCAGTCCTGCTAACAGTAACTGTTGTTTTGAGCCAAAGTTTGTGTTAATTTGTTAGAACAGCAATAGGAAACTAATACAGTGGTCTAAAATTAGAATACTTACATAAAGAGGGAAATTACCATTTTCTAAAGTAGCCTATTCCATTCTTGAAAGTCTAAGTGCTCAGGAAATTATTTAAATGGAGCTCATATCTAGATATCCAGATCTAGATAGCCAGCTGTTACCTCCGATGACAGCTCCCTACCTGATCTTGTTAACTTCACATCCAAGACTTGCACCATTTCACAGTGTTGCCATTTTGTATGTGTTACCAGCATTTTTTTCAGTCTTCCAATTAAAACCAAATGAAACAAGCATTGTCATGTTCATTGCTTTTTCATTGCAAAAATCTGTCATCATGTTATATATGTCACATTTTCCTTTCCTCCTCGTTTTCTCTGCCATTGTGCTAGTGCAAGCCTCTCCCTCAGTCTGTGGTTACTACAATAGTCTTCGAACTCCGATATCTGAATTCTGGACTCATTTCCATGTCTCTAAATCTGAGGTCTTCTCAGTTCTGCCTATATGCTGCTGCCAGTGAAATTTTCTAAAATCACTACTTGTAAGTAATTCCCTGGCTTAACAGCCTGCTTTTCCCTATTGCTTATCACACATAAAGCTTTTGTACCTAACTCTCAGTTCCTTTCTAATGCCCCCAGCAGGGCTGGCTTCCTGGGCATGTGGAATGTTTAGTGCTGAAAGCCCCGTGCTTAGAAAAGGCCTCACTTTTGCCTAATACTCTGTTGTCACTGCCTTGAAATTCTTAGTAATATTTTTAAAGATTTTATTTATTTCTTCGAGACAAAGAGAGAGAGTGAGTACAAGTTGGGTTCAGGGGCAGAAGGACAGGGAGAAGCAGATTCCTCTCTGAGCAGGGGGGCTCAATGTGGCGCTCCATCCCAGGACCCCAAGATCACGACCTGAGCCGAAGGCAGATGCTTAACTGACTGAGCCACCCAGCTGCCCAACACTCTTAATACTTTTTAAACAAAGTCTAGCAACTCATTTTGCATTGGACCCTGCAAATTATGTAACTTTTTCTGTCTCCCAGGCTACCCACATTTTGTTTTGTGATCTCATTCTCTTTTTCAATATAGCCTTATTTCTGGAAGGCAGGTATTCTTCTTTGAATCTACCCTCTGTAGGCCAACTGCTATTTTAACTGTTGCTATTTCTTTTTCCCAGAATGCCCTTATTTCTTGCTTCTAGGCTCAGCTCAGGCACTGTGATTGTGCCAGTAATGGTGCATTGTGCACAGTCATTTCTCCTCTTGTTCTGTGTCTTCTTCTTTTCCTTCCAGTCAACTTTATCAATAAAATTGCACCTACTTCTTCAATTCCTACTAATTTTCCTTCCTTGAATTTAATTTGCACTGACTACTTTGTAATTACTCCATGTAATTTAGCATTTTCTCCATATCTCTATCTTAACCATGTAAAAACAATAAACTTGTCTTGCCCTATTCTGCATCCACCCCGGAACAAGGATAGTACTGGATGTATTTAAGCAATGTGTATTTGTTAACACATTAATCATCTACCAACAGATTCTTCTTATAGCTAAATACCCTAAGAATGCAGGAAGCTGCTTAAAAACTCCCCTGCTTATATGAAAGCAAGATGATTATTTCCAGGGTAACTGGAAGTAACTTCCAGGGAATTAATATTATTTTCTAACTTCCTTGACATTAAAAAGACTAAATGGAGATGCATTTATTTTTTGAGGAAGTGTCATTGGAGCATCTTAACTTGAAGCCATAATACCCTCAACATTCTCTGACAAGTGAATTTGTATATATTTTTGAATATGACAAATTACATTTATCTGATTGCTAAACAAAACAGAGTAAATTATAAGTTTATATAAAACTTCACACACAGTGTGAAGTTTCATGTGTGTACACAGGCACTACACATCTTTGGCTATGGCAACAGAACATAGGGTTGGATAGTTGTGTTTTATTCCCCACATTTCTTATAAATTCTAATAATACTTCCTCTTATGGAGAGCACTGTATGTGTGAAGTAAAAAGATTTTCATTTGTAATTTGACCTCTATTATAGTCCATAATAGTAGAGAATCATTGGTTAAAGGGAGAATCAAACTTGAGAAGGTCTGCTTTGGATAGAACTTACCTTCCAAAATAATGGCTATCGAGAAGAAAAGCTGGAGGGTAACAAGATGGAGAAGCACCTAGGGATTTTCAATTATCTTTGGTGAATAGATATTTTCTTTTGATGTTAACCATTTCTACTGTAAAACTCCTGATCGTGTAATTGAGATGGAGTAAAAGGCCAGGCCAAGACATTTGAAAGGTGGGGAAATGAATATAAAGGGTCACAAAAGCTCAGGATGGCAAAACTGTACAGAGGAGATAAAAATCAAAAAGTTAGTCTGATACTTAAAACACCTCTATGCTTTAAAGGACTTTCTAATATTATCTGAAAGAGGTATCATTAACTTATACATATGTTCTCTTATGGGTTCAGTTTTTTTTTTTCTTATTTGAAAGGATATAGTTAAAAATGGAGTTAGAATCAACTTGGTTGATTTATTTGTGTTGAATTTATGTATTTTCTGAGTGGTTCAGCCATCTTTTAATTTTTGACCTAACCAGTAAAGATGGCCTCTTATCCATTGTCATATTTATTCATACAATCATCAACTGTTAAGACTTCCTAGAGGGGCGCCTGGGTGGCTCAGTTGGTAAAGCAACCAACTCTTGATCTCAGCTCAGGTCTCCATCTCAGGGTGGTGAGTTCAAGCCCTGCACTGGGCTCCATTCTGGGTATGGAGCCTACATTAAAAAAGAAAAAAAAAGAAAGAAAGAAAGAAAGAAAGAAAGAAAGAAAGAAAGAAAGAAAGAAAGAAAAAAAGAAGAATTCCTAGAGAACTCTTTATATCCTTAAAAATCCAGGAGTTTACAAAGCTTAAAAATACCAATGTTATAATTAAAAATAATGATAAATAAAGGTTGGTAGATGAATATAACTCAAATATTGAATTTAAACCTTAATGGTCATTATTAAGAAGAATAAAATACAAATAGAAGATTTCTTTATGGTCAATAATATGTTTATTCATCCCCTTTTCTTCATTTAATAGGAAAATCACATACTTGGAAACCAAGGATCTGGATTTAGTTTCCAGATCTGATATTTAAATTGATGACCTTGAATAAATTTCTTTCTAAATCTCCTCTGTAACTATCCCATACTCATTCTTTTGAAGACTAAATAAGAGACATCCTGTAAAAACCTGTTGTTATTTTATGTGTGAGATGGTGGGAATAGGGGATGGGGAAGCATGCATAGGGAATTCTGGTTGGAATGGTAGAAAATTCAAATAGTAAAAATGATAAAATGGAGTTTGATCTGTGGATACAAACTTACTGGGTTCAAGTATGAACTCAGTCACTTATTTGGATCTTTGAGAAAATCATGAAGCTTTTGTAAGCTTTGGTTTATTTAGTAGTAACTGAAGTAATATAACTTTAACTGATAATATAACTGGTAATATAACTTTAAGAGTGTCACAATAAATATTAGATTATTTAGGGCATGTAGAGTACTGCACAGTATTTCACTATTCCTGATAATGAATGAAACTCATCAAAATTTCCCCACTTCCCATTTCTTCCCTTATAAGAATTTTATCCAATGAAAATATTTTTCCCAATTATCAATTTTAACCCTTCCATTATAATGAATAAAAAAGTAATTTTACCAAACAAAGAGTCACATAAAACTAAGTTGTTACAAGATTATGATCTTGCCGACAGGAATTGAAGTCTTGTAATAATTGGAATTATATCTCTTTTGAAATTGGAAGAGATATGAAGACTTTGAACAGTGAGGAGTGTAGTTGCATAGATTGTTGGATGTAAAAGATCCAAGATCCTTTCAATTTTAATGATTTCCCACTTTCCTGAGTTTGGGGGACAATGGGATACCATTTTTTTATACTCAGGCCACAATATACACATACGAATCGAGCTAAAAGGTCTACAAACGTGGAGCTGAACTTGAATATTTACTTCTGGACACATTGGTCAGTAAGAGGAAGTTTGTCCACATATTCACACAGTGTCATAGTCTAGAGAAATGAGAATCAGCAACTGGGATAAACAAGTGTTTAGTCCTGTAGGAACCTATGTAGGTTTTGTTGCCTACAATTCAATGATGGATTCCCCAAGTGGGATTTAAATTACTTGGGAAATTTTTGTGTTTTGGAAAGTCCCAAATGAGTGTCTGACCCCGTATTTGAACCTAGGTACGTTTTTATTCAAAGATCAAAATTTTCTTTTCTCCTATCTCTTTAATTATCTCTATCTCCTACATTGAATAAAATTGAAAAAACCATTAAACTCAAGCCTTTATTTTGAAAGCTGTCATGAGAAGGTGCTGAAGAAGAGGTCTCTCCTGCAGGGAAGAAGGGTGAGATTTTTATAAAGGTTTATTTAGCAAGAGAGGTTTATTGATGTTCAGCTAGTTTCAGGAACAGTTGGTTTAAAAAAAAATCCTTGAAAATGAAAAGAAAATTACCTTCATACTAGGGGCCATTAAGTAGGCAATTTGTTTTTATCAGGACAAGTTGGAAAGAATAGGATTATTTGCAAGACAGGATAGGGGGAAACAGCTGCCACTCGAAGAACACACAGAGGATAAAGACATGTAGGAGTTGACATAGAAAATGTTCAGTCCTTCAGGATCTCTTGTACCAGAGTATCTTAATTTTCTGCCTTTTTTTTTTCTTGATCTTCCTCTTTATAGTTACAGGTTTCCCTAATACTTAGAAACTTGATTCTAGAAAGTTCACAGTTAAGAATGAGAAAAAAGAAGGGCTTTTAATAAGACTTATAATTGAAGATGAGTGTCAACCAGCCATTCTTGCTTCTATGTGGTGAGAAACCCAGGAATGTTGAGACAGAGGACTTCATTCTTGGGTAAGCAGAAACACCAGTTACCCTAATATTCCTGGACATTTAGAAATTGGGTTTTTTTAGTGAAAATTCACCAACATGTACTCTCTCTCTTCTTAATGCTTGGCAGTTAAGTGTTTTGCACTCAGGAGATGAGATTGGGAGGCACAGTTTAGAGGTAGGAAGTTGAAGAGAGGAGCTGCTGTACACCGTCCTATTCCCTACATCTTCATTCCCATACTTCTTGATCTCAACCTGCAAACCAAACAGTGTTGTTTGCTCATTTCCTCTTAATTCCTCTTATTCCTAAGCATTTTATTTATTTTTTGTTATTGTTGATAATTCTTCTAATAAATTTGTCACATTTTTAAAATAGGAAAGTTATGAATTTGTGCATGAATTTTGTATTTAGCCACCTGGCAGAATTATCTTATTGTCTGTAGTGAAAGCAAGTTCTGATTTGGGTTTGCAGCAATAACCCTAAAACTCTGTTTAAGCTGAAGTTCTTTCACCGTGATCATAGAAAAGCTCTACATTTCATTCTGTGCTTTGAAATAAGAAGGTTTAGATTTAAGCTTATTTTTCTCTTACTTTTAGTTATCTAATGCCACCCCAAATAACTCTCTGAAGGCACAATGTCTGCATTCCTCATCCACATCAAATTTTTATTTTATGATAGCAACTCCCTGGTCACCCAGAATTTGATTCCTAGTGGGTACTTGTCCTAAGTAAGGAAACATGAAGATCCATTATTATCTCTTTGACAGTAAATCCCAAATTTTGCATATCTCAATTTCTTTTAGTTACATCAAAAGTTGCCACATTTCTCTGAATTTCTATTTCCTACTCCTGTCTCCCTGGTACATCTTTACTGAAACAAGGTGATTTCAAAATTAAAAAAAAAAATCAAGTGGGATTAAGACAAAACTAAATTTTATTGAGAAGATACTAAGTATCTCACAAAATCAAAGGGTCACAAAATGGGCCTCAGAAAAAAATGGTAAGTGGGACTATGGTAATCCATTCTTCCTTCCTTCCTTCCTTCCTTGACTGAGTTCTCCAAATTATGAGTATTTCCCTCCCTCCCTCCCTCCCTCCTTCCCTCCCCTGTTTTTTTTTTTTTAATGCTGCCTTCCTCCATTTGGGGTTTAAATATTTTACATATGCATACAATCCTGTAATCACTACCATTACAACCAAGATTTCTAACATTTCCATCATTCCAAAAACTTTCCTCTTGCACCATTGTAGTCATTAACCTTCCCCTACTCTTTGGCCCCTGGCAAACATGATCTGCTTACTAACAGTGTAGGTTTGCATTTTCTAGATATGCATATGAAAAGTATAGGGGAGCAAAACTAATTTTCTCTCAACTCTTCTGAGTCCTTAGCTGAGACTCCTGTAATAATAATAATAAAAGATTAACAACAACAACAAAACTGAATAGAAGTTTATTAACATGAATAACTCATGTATGCATGGGAGATACCCAGGAAAAAAATGAGTTAACTCAAAGAGGTGGCTTTAGAATTCAGGCTTAAATACCATTTTAATGGGGAAGGGAGAGGAGAAATATAGATCTCTTAACGGAAGGTGAATAACTTTTTGGACAGATAAATGGGCCCTTAGAAGAATAGATGGGACATATTATAGTTTGTGACAAGATCCATTTGGGTGTGGTGTTGATTTCTAGTCTCATTTCCTGTGATAAGATTCAATCTTCTGTGGTTTGGTGAAATTTCCAGGGAGAGGATTTATGACAATTGAGTTCCTTTTGGAGTATCTTTAACCAGCTAAACGGAATTGAGAGAAAGTCTCTCCCAGCATTAGTTGTTGTTCAAGTGCCTATAGCTTAAAATCATCAGTGTGCCAAAGTGACGTATATTGGAGCGGCATGTCCTGAACGCATACAGTCCTATGTTGGGATGGCACATATTCTGCTCTCTTTCAAAATACTCACAGTATGTGGGCTTTTGTGTCTGGATTCTTTCATTTAGCATAATTCTTTTAAGATTGTTCATGTTTTTGCATTTATCAGTAACTCATTCATTTTTAATTGATAAGTAGTAGTTCATTGTATGGACGTGCCACAATTTGTTTATCTTATTAACTCAGCCTTGGGATGTTTCCAGGTTTTTAACTTTTGTACATAAAGCCATTAAGAGCATTTGAGTGACAGTATTTTTGTGAGAATGTGTTTTTATTCCTTCTGAGTAAACATCGAAAAGTTGAATCCTGGATTGTAAATTAATTGTATTTCTACTAATACAGCAAACCGTTATACCAAAGAAACTATATTATTATGCACTCTCACCAGCAAATGTTGTTGGTTCCATTTGTTTAACATTTTTACATACTTGATATTGTTGGTCTTTAATCTTAGCCATTCAAGTATATACTAATGATATGTCGTTGTGTTTTTAGTCTGTATTTCTTAATAAGGAAAATATTAGATGCCATCTATGTGCTTATCAGTCATCTTTATATCTTATTTGTTGAAGTATAGTTCAAATCTTTGGTCCATTATTTATTTATTTATTCTTATTTTTTATTTTTTTAGTTTATTTTTTTTTAAAGATTTTATTTATTCATTTGACAGAGAGAGAGACAGCCAGTGAGAGAGGGAACACAAGCGGGCGGGGGGGGGGAGTGGGAGAGGGAGAAGCAGGCTCCCAGTGGAGGAGCCCAATGCAGGGCTTGATCCCAGGACTCTGGAATCATGCCCTGAGCCGAAGGCAGACGCTTAACGACTGAGCCACCCAGGTGCCCCTTGTCCATTTTTTAAATGATTTGTTAGTCAGAATGTTGAGGGGTAACCACTATTTTTTTTCATGTTTATTCTATTGCCCAAGACTTGTAGAACACATTGAATGAGCAGAAATCTGTACCTCGTTTCTGATGTTAGAGGGAAATCATTTGATATTTTACCGTTATCATGTTAGGTTTTTTATAGATATCCTTTATGACTTTGAAGGATTCATATTCTAATGTTAAGGTTTTGATAGTTCTTTTTTTTATTATGCTGAATTTTGTCAGATGCTTTTTTTGCATTTTGAAATAATTTTGTTAAATTTCCATTTGGTCTTTTAATATAATTTAAATTAAATTGATTTTCAAGTGTTAAATAAACTTTTCATTACTGTGATAAGTCCCACTTGGTCATGTTGTATTTTATTTGTATAATCACTGGAATTGTTTTTAAATATTTGCTTATGGATTTTTGTATCTGCATTCATGAAGGATTTTTACAGTACTTTTATTTTTGAGTAATGTCTGTCTTTGGCTTTAATAATAGAATGGTACCCATCTTCTACAATGGTTGGAAAGTGTTCCTTCCTCTTCTTTTTTCTGGAAGAGATTGTGAGGATTTCTTATTATATCTTCCTTTGAAGTTTTGTAGAATTCACCAATAAAGTCCTTTTGGTCTAGAGTTTTCTTTCTAGAAATGTTTTTAACTATAAATTTAATTTTGTAAGTAGATATAGGAGTTTTCCGGTTATTTATATCTTCTTGAATGAACTTTAGTTCATTCATTTAGTTTGAGTCATTTAAGAAATCTGCACTTTTTCTCTAATTTTAAAAATTTATTGGTATCAAGTTTTTGACAATGTTCTTTTATTATCCTTTTAATATCTTTGGAGTCAGAGAATTTAATAAATGATGGATCCCTAAATTTTTATTTGTATTACTTTAGACAAGGTGAAAAGTCATCGTGACTATGTTTGCAGGTATTATTTACTTTGCATTTACCAGGGGCCAAACCATAATTCATAGCCTCTCAGTCCTTAAAAGACTTAGATCCCAGTGAAGACTATGGGTTTTACTGGATTATTTTCCTCAGTCTACAAAAATGCATTTCTTTCTTATGTTAAAATCATAACACCATTTTATAACCCCATTCATACTATTTTTTTTTTCTGTTAAAAAAAAAGATAAGACAATCCCATATTGGGAGATATTCAATAGGATTCCAGTCCAATACTCCTGACAAAACTGTCAGGCCAGACTGAGAAACTGTCATGGACTGGAGAAGACTGGGAGACATATCAACTAAATGCAATGTGGTACCCTGGACTGGATCTTGGAACAGAAAGGGTACATTGGCAGAAAAACTGAAGAAATCTAAATAAAGCCTGAATGTTAATTAGTACTAATGTAGGGGTACCTGAGTGGCTCAGTGGGTTGTGTCTGACTCTTAATCTCAGCCCAGGTGTTGATCTCAAAGTGGGGAGTTCAAGTCCCATGCTGGCCTATTCAAGAAAAAAAAATAGTAATGTAAAAAATCTGTTTCTTAGTTTTTACAAATGTACCATCATAATGTTAAAAATGGAGGAAACTGAATGAGAGATATATGGAAAACTCTGTTATATTTGCAACTTGTCTGTAAATTCAAAATTATCCAAAATAAAAAATTTATATTAAAAACATTGTTTACTACAGTCAAGCTTTGTTTTGTTTTCAGCTTATTTCCCCACCCATATCCTCAGCAATAAACTCTCAGCTGACAAGCACTGATACCATTTGCCCGTGTATGTCTTAAATACACTCTAATAAGGCTTCCATTGCACACTAATTCATCAAAACCCTTCCTATCAAGATGGCCAATGGCATCACAATGCTAAATATGGTGGTGAAGTTTGTCTTCATTTTACTTTGCCTCTCAGCAGCATGTGACACAGGTGATTACTCTCACACCTGCTTGAACTCCCATAATTTTCTTTTCTCTAGAATCAGCTATTCCTTCTCAGGCTCTTTTATTAGCTTCTCTTCTTCCCAACATCAAATCATTGAAGCGTCTGTGAGTTTAATCCTTGTGTCATCTCTCTTATCTATCCAGTCTCTTCCTTTTGAGGATCACTTCCAGTGTCATTGATTTGATAGTATTTTTTCTTTGAGAGTACCCAAATTTATTTTTCCCCACCTAGACCTCACACTTGAACTCTAAAGTTATTTATCCAAGTCCTTCATTTACCAAATCACCTATGACAATCTTGCTAAACTAGTTCAGTGTGACCCTTTCCAACTAGTTGCTCCAACAAAATATTTTGGAGACATCCTTCATTCTTTTATTTAACAATGTATATCAGATTCGGCCAGAAATCCTGTATCCTCTAACTTCAAAATATATCCTTATTCTGGTGACTTATGATTCCACTCATTGCTACCAGTTGGGCCTAAGTCCCAACCATTTTTTTTTTCCTGTGCTCTATCGTGGTCTACTAAATAGCAACCCATATTCCTTCCTAATCTCCCTAAAGAAGATACTCTTTTCCACAAATCAGCCAGCATGATTCCCATTTTACTAAGACTAAAAGTGTTAACCATTTCAAAGATTTGCAAGGTCTACATCATAACATGTCTTAATAACCTTCTGACTTCATCTATACTTTCCCCTTTCCCATAGTGTGCCTTTGCTATAATGCCAACAAATACAGTCCCTCCCAAACTCTGTGTTATTTTTTTTCTCTTTTTAAAATTTTTGAGATGTCTGTATGGTTATATCCCTGGCCTTCCTTTTCACTTCTTCCTCTTCAGAGAGGATCTCACTGACAATCTTATTTAAAATCACAACACCCACATCCTTGACATTTCTCATCCTCCTTACTTTGCTTACTTTTTTATAGCTATTATTACCTTCTAACATTTTATATAATTCACTTATTCATTAAGTTTATTATTTGTGCCATGAACAAAAAAATTATGTAAGTTTTTCGCAGTACATAGAAGACAATAAATATTTGCTGAATGAATGAATGGGTTGACTTATAATAATGGCATAAAAATCCTGAATATTTTGGAGAGTTATTATTGATTTCTGTATATAAATTGATATGACATCTATATTAGGAATAATTCCTACAGGAAGCCTCTGCAGAAGGGTGACATGCTGTACCTCCTTTTTCAAAGCAATAGTTTTCTGGTAGCCTAGATGTGCTTATGTATTTTTCATCAATTGAAAACATTCAATAGATTTACTGAGTACCCAACTGTGTAAAGCACTCTATTTCCTTCTACTGAAATATTGCAAAATAGAAATTTGTGTCCCTATTAATTTTATTAGAATGTGTTTTGAATGAAACCAAATTTGCCCCTTTTTGAGTTTAACTCAATATGAGACAGTGCTATTTATCAAAGATATTTTTATAGTAGAGACCAATTAAACCTGACAGCTATTCACAATGGTTTCTTTTGTGATAGCAACTCAAACATATTACATTAAGAAGACAATATAATACAGAGTATAGTAACAAGAACAATTTGATTTTGGGATGTTTTCTGCTTATCTGTATTTTCCTTTTCATTATTGTATTTTATATTGACAGGTCTTAAAGTAGAAAAAAGATGAGAAATGCTGTTTTACTTAATTTCAGGAAACATTTTAGTAGCTTGATATTATTATAACTTACAAGTAAATGGGTGAAAGTGTTAAGTTTTACCTTTAGTCCTTGAAGAGTCTTGATTAAGAGAAAAAAACCGAGAAGTATAGTCCTCAGATATTATTAACAAGTACTTAGAGAATACTTATTTATTTCAACCACTGTTCCAATAATTTTACTAATAATAACCCAATTAATCTCTTTAACAACGCCCTGGGATAAATACTATTACTATCTTTATTTTATAGATCAGGAATGTGAGGCACTTGCCCACAAGTTAAGTAATTTGCCCAAGGATACAAAAACATTAGGGGGTGTAGCAGATTTGAGCTAGGCAATCTGGTTAGAGAGTTTGGGTTCTTTTTTTTAAAGATTTTATTTGTTTATTTGAGAGAGAGAAAGTGAGGGAGAGAGCACAAGGAGGAGGAGTGGCAGAGGGAAAGGGAAAGGAGAAGCAGGCTTCCCACTGAGCAGGGAGCCCCAACTGGGGCTTGAGATGGAGCTACAACCCAGGACCCTGAGATCATGACCTGAGCTGAAGGCAGACACTTAGCAGACTAAGCCACCCAGGTACCCTGAGATTTTGGGCTCTTAACACTATGCTTTGACTTCATTCCAACTATCATGTTTAGCTTTGCCTAAAAAGTATCTGCTCACTTATTCCTTTACCAGAAGCTATTTAAGTACCCACAGTTCTTTTCAGAGGGTTTTGAGAATTGATGGCACATAACTAATCTGGTTACATTGCAGCAGACTGAGAGTGCCTTAGTAGTTTGGGAGACTTTCTCTGTACTGCACACTCCTGGAGGGGAGGAACTTCGGGTCATTATAATTTTATCTGCAACATCTATTATAGGTAACAGGTACAGTGAAGAAACCCATATTCTTGGTGTAATAAATAGCATTTACACAAGGTCCTTTTCTACTTAACTAATTCTTATAACATTCAGATAGGTTAGACTATGCTATGGTAACAAATATATCTTAAATTCTGTGGACTTAAGGACTTAAATGTGTATATCTCACTTACACAAAATCCACTGTAGGTCAGATAACCCTCTACAACTTGAAGTGAGACAATCTAGAAAAATGGCTTATATCAGGAGTAGAAAGAGCTGGATAATTTTGCTATATAGTTTCCAAATCCAGGTCTGAAGTTCCTACATCCTTTTATCGATATCCCATTGGCCAGTCCTGAATCATACGTATACAATCTGGCTTAAAGGAAAACTGGGAAATGTAATCATCCTGTGTGCCCACAAAGAAAAAAAAACTGTTTGATGATTATATGATATTATCTCTGTCAAAATTCAAATTTTTCTAGGATTTTTCCACTAAAAAGTGGAAAACCAGCTGTGCCAGGTGAGTATTCAACTGTATGATCAAATTGACTCATTGATAGCTGGGCAACAAATTTGGCAGAGATTCGCAATTTTCTTCCAGTATCCATTCTTTTCTTCTTCTGCAGTAATAGAAACCCCAATTTTTAGTAGGCACATTGCTACTCTGAAAAGACTATATCATTAGCTTTCTTTGCCTGTTGATGTGGCCCTGTGACTAAGTTCTGGCCGATAGGCTATAAAGGGAAATGTTCTGTACATCAACTGAGAAGTGCCTTTAATAGGACATATGTATCATCTCTGTTTTCTACTTATATTTGGCCATGATGTATGAAAATAAGAAATGGCTGCGTCTCTAGCAACTACATTGAATCATTAGATAACATTGGGAATGGAAACCAAACATGGCAAAAGAATAAGGTATAAGAAGGCCTATTCCTTGGCTGATGTAGTATTTTTCTATTTCTACTATTTCCTTTCTTAACTTTCTAAACATGGGAAAAAATAAACTTCTATTTTATTAAGCCAATCTTATGTGGTTATTTTTCAGCTACTTTCAGACAGACCTAATCATAAACGATACAGCAAGAAATCAATTGGTTTAAAAAGATCAAGTATAGCTTGCATATAGACCTACATGTTCTAACTTACGATTTTGAGGCCTCTTATTCATTTACATTCTTTGGCATTAAATTTGCACAAGACCAGAGTGTGGTCTCTGGAGTCAAATTGTCTGAGTTAGACATCAGATCTACTGCTTACTGGATAAATAGCAATGGACAAGTTCTGTAGTGTTCTTGTGTTTCTCTTACATTTCTTTAAATAATAATATTTCAATATGCATAATAAGCTTTTATAAAGATTAAATAAGTTGACACCTTCAACATGCTGACCAAACTTATTAGCTAAGGGATAGTGGTCCTAAAATGTTACTCTCTTGTACAACAAATGGAGCGATGGCACTGACTATTAAGATCCCTTCATTGATTTAAACAAATATTCTACTCAGAGAATAATGGTTTTTTGGCATGGATAAATTTACTAATTTTACATGGTCATTCCATGCTACTAAGCTAATAGTATTTATACTATTATCTTTAAAAGTTTGAGTAATAAATGGTATATTCCTTTATATCTCAGAATAAGAAAAATATGTACATTAAAGATGTCAAGTCAAAAACAGTTAGGTTTAAATTAGACTCTTAGCAGAGAATCTGACCCTGCTAATTATGCGTGTATGCATGTGTGTGTGTGTGAGAGAGAGAGAGAGAAAGAGAGAGAGATCATATATAGCAGGGCTGCTCAAAGTGTGGTCCCTAGACCAGCAACAACACTAACATAATCTAGGAAATTGTTAGAATTGCAAAATCTCTGGCACCACCCCAAATTTACCAAAAGAGCAATCTGTGTTTTAAAAAGCCTAGTGATTCTAAGTGCAGACTAAAGTTTGAGAGCCACTGATATGTATTTTTAGCTAAAATACCAAGGTTAAGAAAAGATTCTTAGTTGGTGCAGATTCACTGAGTTGGTGACCTTAGTGAGAATTAAAGTTCAGTTCTAGCAAGATTGGATTTTTCCTGCATGAATTTTTATTGTATGTATTTGTTTTCTATTATGTCTTTCTTCATTATACCTTAACTTTATTTAAAATGTTACATGGTAAACTCTTATGAGTACTTTGGTAAAAAGATGTTATAAATAATCAAATGATTTAGGTTACATGCAAGCAAATAAAGATAAATGGTACAGACCTCTCCAGCTATGTGAAAGTAGGACATCCCTATACATCCTTTCGTAAGGCAACATTGAGTAAAGTGAAGAAGCAATTACGATTACGTTGTATGGAAAGTTTTTTGAGTGCCCCAATATCCAAAAATATCACCAATCTTAGGCTTTTCTGATACCTTAGGACACATCTTGCTAAAGGGTACACAAAATAAATTGAGATAAAACATGAATACTCACAGATGTAGTTTAAAGGTATGGCAACATGATGACGAGAGGTTTAGTGCAGGTAGTTTCTAGGGAAGAAGCTTGGTGATGCCATCTCCAGTTCTGTTTGTACACCACCTCTACAAGGGTTCACTGCAAAACAAATACTGAAAGCTATTTTCAGTTTTTGCCTATTTTCATAAAAACAAAAGTCCTCTTCATATATATTTCGGTTAGCAAAAAAAGATACTACTGTAGGTCTTTCATAAAAGCAACTTGAATAACATGAACTTTTGAAAAATGGGAATACCTGTATTACTATTACCAGATCAAGATGCTTTGCTTTTCCACTGGCTTGAGATGCACCCTGTATGTCACATTTCGTCAAGAGCATCCAAGAACAACATCTCCATGGCTTGATAACAATTAAAAAGACAAGTATAATAGAATAATAAAATACAGCAGTGAACAGAAATGCCACACCTAAAACAATACTGGGTATTCTAGAATTTAGGGTACAGAAACCTCTCAGATCATCAGCTGCCTACCAGGATGGAGCTCAAACAGGTCCCTTTTAATATAGTCCCTTCAGTGTATACTAGGATATATATTTCCTTATCTCAGAATATAAAATTTGCTTCCCACTTGGGATACTAGTTATGGAATATACTTTCTTCATAGTTTTTCCTACTCTTTTTAAAGAGCTCCATAGATTTCCTATGGATTTACCTTTAAAGTGCTTGGAAAATTTTAGGTAAGCTCTATGCCTGACATGGGGCTTAAACTCACGACCCCCGAGATCAAGAGTCACGTGTCCATATGATGTCACTCATGTGGAACTTAAGAAACAAAACAAATGAACAAAGGGGAAAAAAAGAGAGAGAGAAACCAAGAAATAGACTCTTTTTTAAAAAAATGTATTTGAACGCCAGTTAGTTAACATACAGTGTAATATTAGTTTCAAGTGTGCGATATAGTGATTCAACACTTTCATACATCACCCGGTTCTCATCACAATTGCCCTCCTTAATCCACGTCACTTATTTAACCCCACCCTCCTCTCATAACCCACCAGTTTGTTCTCTATATTTAAGAGTCTGTTTATATATGAGTCTGTTTATACATGCACACACACACACATACACACGTATATGTACATATACATATGCATATACTACATCTTCCTTATCCATTCATCAAAGGAAATGTGCTGTTTCCGTAATTTGGCTATTGCAGATAATGCTGCTCTAAACATTAGGTACATGCATCCCTTTAAACTGGTGGGTTGTTTTTTTGTTTGTTTTTTGTTTTGTTTTGTTTTGTTTTACACTTTGGATAAATACCTGGTAGTGCAATTGCTAGGTCATAGGGTAGTTCTATTTTTAACTTTTTGAGAAAACTCCATTCTGTTTTCCAGAGTGGCTACACCAGTTTGCATTGCTACCAACAGTGCAAGAGGGTTCCCCTTTCTCTACATCCTCACCAATACCTGTTGTTTCTTGTGTTGTTGATGTTAGCCATTCTGACAGGTTTGAGGTGATGTCTCATTGTCATTTTGATATGCATTTCCCTGATGACCAGTGATGGTGAGCATCTTTTCATGTGTTTGCTAGCCATCTCTATGTCTTCTTTGGAAAAATGTCTAAAGAAACAGACTCAACTATAGAGAAGAAACTGATGGTTACAAGAAGGGAGGTGGGTGGGGGGATAAATTAAATAGGTGATGAGGATAAACAAGTGCACTTGGTGTGATGAGCCCTGGGTGTTGTATGGAAGTGTTGAGTCACTCACTATATTGTACACCTGCAACTAATATTACACTGTATGCTAACTGACGGGAATTCAAATAAAAACTTAAAAAAAAAGTGTTTGGAAAGTTTGATGGAAATCTTTAAAACTTTAATTTAACAAAGTAAAATGGGGAAGCAATAGTAATATGTGATAAAATGTCACCAAGATTAATCTAGTTTGTTTAAAATTTTCAATTATTGCATATTTTGATAGCCTCTGAAAAGTGCTTTTATTTTATTTAAAGCCCAATAGCAAATTTATGGGCATTTTCTCCTTCAGTACTGTATTTAACCTGCACATCCTTGAATACTTCCCTCTGTGATTAACAAGGAGGTTGGGGAGTGGCAAATGGTGAAGATAAATTATACTTATCAACCACTCCGTGCCTGACAGTTTGCTTCAGCCTCTATTCCCAAGGTACTGCTTCCTAAATGTAATTCAAGTAAACTTATCCTGCATCTACAAAGGCAAATTATTTCACATCAGTTTTTAAATTCAATCTAAAGTATAATACTAAACATTTTTAAAGCAAAAGTTTCAGTATGAGACAAATATTTTAGTATTTTCTTCTTTAAACCATGAAAGCTTTGACACTAAATAAAGCAACACAACAAATTAAATATATGTTTATTAAAATACAGTATTACCTACTTTGGAAAAGAAAAGTCAGTGTTTATATCTATATATTTGCATGTGCATTCTGAATCAGTTTCGATATGGTTAAATGTGTTCAAACATTTTATAGCAATGATTGATTTCACTACTATAAATATATATACATATATATTTAAATATTCCAAACAGATGTATTACATATAGTCCTTCTATACCACAGAATGATGCCCCTTTTATCTTTGAATCATTTTTGTTTTCTTATTATATATCATAGAGGAGAAATTGTTTATATGTTTATTGCCAAATAAATTTGTAAAGCAGAAACCTTCAGATTATTCTATTTATCTATTTACTGATTAATCTTGTTTACTGGCTGTATGATAACAAAATTATAATCAAGTATTTAATGAATATTTTATGCTGCAATACCCAAAGTTAGTCATGAAATCAATATAACATTTGAGATGTGACCCCGTTGCTTTTCTTTCTGCATATGAAAGAACAAGCCTGAATTATACAAAACCTAGTAAAACTTCCTATTTCCTGGAAGAAAGACATCAATATTAGAACTGAGGATATTAAGGTAAACAATCTAGACACAGTCCTTTCCTTCATGTCACACATTCCAGTGTCAGGTGAGGATGAAAGGGTAGTGCATAAACAAATAAATAATTGATTATATAAATGAGATAGGTTAAATAATGATAAACGTCCATGAAGAAAATAAAAGGATCATAATATAATCCATGGTTGGTGATGAAAACCTGAAAAAAATTTAAACACCATGATCAAGGAAGGATTTTCCAAGGAGGTGAGATGTAATCTGCAACTTCCAAAGTTAGCCATGCTGATATTTTATGGAAGAGGAATAACATTAAAAAAAAAAAAAAAAAAAAAAAAAAAAAAAACCATGGGGAGAGGAGTGTAGAGACAGAGGACTACCTCATATTCAGTATTGGGTGTGATAGAAATTGAACCCCCTGTTTAGACTGAAGTTAGCCTGCACTCACTTCTAACTCCATCCCAGACCTTGATAATTATTAAGGTGGTGGTGGCTTGAAGGGAAAACCAAGTCCCCTGACCAAAATAAAGCTAGACGGAATGTTTTAACAATTTAAAGCTATAGAACATTTCAGTCATGTAACAAACACAAACATTCAAATCAGAAGCCTAAAGAAGTGTAACTAAACTCAAATGATAAGTCCTGCAGCAGGGAAAAAAAGGATTAATAAAAACATAAAAGAAAAAATTAAATTATGAAGTAAGACATCAGAAGTTTCATGTTTGAGTCATTATGGAATTGGGTATCAAAACAAAAAATGTGAAAACAGGTAATGAAATGTAGAGAGAAGAAAATTTCTCAAAAGCAGGAAATTAGTGCCAAAATTGGCTACAAGTAACAGTAGCACCTGAAACTTCATGGAAATGTCAGAGAATCCACTGAACATCCCTATACATGAGAAATAAAGATTTAAGATTATTTACTGTAAAGGGGGAGGTAACCTCTATTGTTTCTCCATCACCACAGGAAAGCAATTTCTAAAATTCATAATTAAATAGAAAATAATAATAGCAACTCAGTCGTTGCCAAAAAGTATTGCAAAATTCAACACTCATTCCTAATAAAATTTTTGAGATAGAATGTCACTTGTTTATTATGACAAAACCTATTTATTTCAAACTAACAACCAATCTCATGCTTGACAGTAAACCACTGCATAGATTGTTATTGTCAAAAAAGCCAAGGGGGCTCCATTATGGCAGCACTTTTTTTTTTACCTCATTTGAAACTGATGTCAGTCCTATTTATATACTAAAAAATTAATAAAGAAATTTAACAAGAAAAAAAGGAATCAAATTACCATTATTATAGCTAATATGACCATATTTTTAGAAAACCAAAAGAATTATCTGACATTTACTAAAAAATGAAACCAGAGTTAGGCAATGCCAGTTTATAAATGATATAGGAAATCAATAACCTTGTTATATATCAATAATAAATGGCTAAGTATATGCAGGAGTTGATATTTTTAATAGCAACAATTACAATAAAACACTCATGAACAAAGTTTCCAATAAATTCGTTTAAACCACATAAAAACGGTAAAGACACAGAATTCCACTAAGAAAATAAAATGAGACCTGACTATATAGAGAGTCACTCTTGTTCAAGATTGAGAAGATTTATAGATTTATTATTATTATTATAGTATAGTATAGTATTATAGATACCATTTCTTCAGTAATTAGCCAACAAATATAAGTTGATTTCTAACACAAATATCAAGAATGTTTCCTTTCTTTTCCTTTTTTTTAGAGAGAGAGAGAGCAGGGGACGGGCAGAGGGAGAGAGACAGAGAGGATCTTAAGTAGGCTCCACAATCCACGTGGAGCTGATGTGGGAGTTGATCTCATGACCCTGAGATCACGACCTGAGCCAAAAGCAAGAGTTGGACGCTTAACCAAGTGAGCCACCCAGGCATCCCAGGCATGTTTCTTTTTTAAATTTGATGACTTGATTCTAAAATTTGCTGATTTTTGCCTATAACCAAGGTATTTTTGAAAAGAAATACAGGTTAATAATTGGAGGTGAGGCAATTTTGGAGGATGATTGTCCCATCAGAGAGAAACATGAACTATAATTCTATAATAATCTAGAGTAAGTCTGAGACCCTTTTGATGTTAAGGCAAAGAATTAAAAAATGATGAAGCATAAATGTGGGTAGAAAGACACCATGTTTGTGAAACTACTTGTCCTTGCTATAGCTCTGTGAGACTCTAAGATCGTACACTTCTCTGGAGCCCTGATTTTGGCAATTGCCACCCCAGGGACGACTTCAGATCTCCTGCTCTGGAGGTCATCAGGGATTATAATTGCAACCCCACAGGACTGTTTATATTGACCTGCTTTAAAAGGTCCTGAAGACCTGGCTTCTAATCAGCCTGAAACTGGTGCTAAATGAGATTCCTCCCCTTGGATCACTGATAGGTGTTGGCACACCCTCAAAAATGGGGTCATATCAAGGATAAACCAGGCAATTTAGAAAATCACAAAGGTTTGAGAGACAACAGAGAGCTAGGGCAAGGTTGAACAAGAAGGATTACCTAAACTCGGCCTTCAAGACTGAGCTATAGTTTTTAGCTCTGATTCCAAAGGCAAGAGAATCAAAAGCAAAAATAGACAAATGGGACTACATCAAACAAAAGCTTCCGCACAGTGAAGGAAACCTTAATGATACAAAAGGGCAACCTACTGAATGGGAATCAATATTTGCAAATCATATAGCCTATAGAGTGTTAATATCCAAAATATATAAAGATCTCATACAACTCACTACCAATACCAACAACAAAAAGAACCAAACATACCAATTAAAAAGTGAGTAGATGATCTGACTAGACATTTTCCCAAAGAAGAGACATAGAGATGACCAACAAGCAGGTGAAACGATACTCTACATCACCAATCACCAAAAAATGCAAATCAAAACCACAATGAAACATCACCCTATACCTGTCAGAATGGCTATTACCAAAAAGACAAGAAATAACAAGTGTTGATGAAGATGTAAAGGGAATGCATAAAGGGAACGCTCGCACACTCTTGATAAGAATGTAAATTGGTGCAGCCACTATGGAAAATGGTGTAGACAATCCTCAAACAATTAAAAATAGAGCTACTATATGAGCCAGCAATTCTACTACTATTCAGAGAAAATTAAAACATTAATTTGCAGGGTTCTATACACCCCAATATTTTTTGAAGCAATGTGTATAATAGCTTTGATATGGAAACAAGTTAAGTGCCTGTTGGAATCGATGAAGAAGATGTGGTCTGTATATTCAATGAAATACTACTTAGCTATAAAAAAAGAATGAAACCGAGCTAGTTGCAACAACATAGATGGCTTTGAGAGTATTATGCTAAGTAAAATACGTCACACAGATTTAGAAAAATACTGCATATTTTCCCTTATATGTGAGATCTAAATAAACAAAAACAAAAATGAAACAAAACCCGGATTCATAGAGACTGAGAACAAAATGAAGGTTGACAGAGGGGAGGAGGGTTGAGGGTGTGTGAAATGAGTAAAGGGGATTTAGAAGTGCAAACTTCCAGTTATAAAATAATTGAGTCATGGATATATAGTGTACAGCTTGGAGGATATAGCCAATTAGATTTCCAGTTATGGAATAAATAAGTCAAGGGAAATAAAAGGTGCAACATAGAGAATATAGGCAACATTGTACAGTGGCAGATAGTAGCTACACTGTGTTGAGCAGAGGATAAGGGACATATAGAGAAATTGAATTGCTACCTTGTACACCTGAAACTAATGTAACATTGTGTGTCAACTATATCCAAATAGAAACAATTTCAAAAAGTAATATTGTAATAACTTTGTAAGGTGACATAACTAGACTTATGGCGGTGACTATTCACAAAGTATACAAATGTTGAATCAGTATGTTGTGCACCTGAAACTAATATAATATTGCATGTCAATTATTTTTCATGAATAAAATAATCCTCAGCATAAGGCCATGTATTTCAAATATTGTATTCTGTATTAACTGGAAAGAGAGTATAAATCTATTGCCTTAGAAATGATCACAATGTTAGAGGGATTTATTAAAAAAATATTTATTTACCATTTAAGCATTTTAACCACTCTTGTGGTTAAAAAAATAAAATGTATTAGCTATTTAGTACATAATTAATTATATACTACGCACCATATACTGTGAAGACAATAAATGCATCATACATTGCTTGATTTTCCAACTGTCTGCTGGACATTCTCGCATGAGGTAATTTGCTTGTTAAGTAGCATTCAAACTGTATTCAGCATCCAAGCTTTGTTGCAAATTGGGGATTCAAAGATGAGTACAACATGATTTTGTAGAACAAGCTTATTGTACTGGTGTCTAGAACCAAACTTATTCTGTCTCTTCTAAGCCTGCTTTCATTTTTATTGCCCGTCCCAGCCACTCAGCTAAAAACCGAAGGTGGGTTTTGATGCATCATACCCAATAAAAGATGCACCTCTTGCTCAAAAACAAAAGCAAAATAAACCAAGAAACAGAAAAAACTGAGCATATTCAACTGTTTGTAAGAATTTATTATATGATAAAGTTATGATTTCAAATCTGCCCACAAGCACTAACACTGGACATAAGTAAACACAATGAACATTTGGTAAAATTATTCAAGTGCAGATTCCATGATACTATGTGTAATTGTAGAAGGATAAAAAGCAATAGGATATATTTTGGCATGGACAAATCATCTTCAAAAACATAAAATTCGATAGGTTTGGAGAAAAGTGTTTTCTGTTTTAGTTTAATTTTTCTTTGGCTTTTTTATTGCAGTTTTTGGCAGCATTCTTACACTGTGCACCAAAATATCATTATCTCTATAACTAGTCATTTATATCCATGATTATCACTTACACATCTTCCCATGTTTTTTTCCTTCTCTGTATTCTAATTACATGAAAACCATGCAAACTATTTCAAATTATTTGATCCTGAGAGCTCTCTAATCCTCTGACTGCTAGTGGTTGTCTATTTTCAAAGACCAAAAAAAAAAAAAAAAAAAAATTTTGAAGTTCATAATTCCAACTTCCTGGCAACCTTCTTATATCTGGGAAATGTATACATCATGGTTATGATTAATTCTCTGTATCATCAATCCTGTCTTTCACTAGTAATGACTTCTTTTAAAGAAATTTGATTATACAATTTCCCTTCCATGTTGATCTCCATCAATGATCTTTTAGATGGTGAATGAAACAACTGAAAACACTTTTCAGTTTCATTTTAAAAAACATGCTGTATACATTGCACCCAAAATTCAACTATATATAAAGAATCTTGAAAATTCATTTTCATTTCAAAGAAACTCAAATTTAACCTAATGATTATGGAAGAAATGATAAATGATTAAATTCTCTTTAAATGTTAGGTAAAAGCTATGTACAAACGTGAAATGAAATGTTAAAGAAATAGTCATTTTCAACCAAGAAATAAGATGGCACACTTTTGGTTTCCTTATTGTAGTTGAACAAAATGCTACAAAGGGAAAAATTGCTTACCTGGGAAATTTGTGGTTAAAATAGAATAACACCAGATTAATATTTTAAAATTAATATTATATAAATATAAATATAAAAGGTTTCAATTTAGAGTCCTTTCCCCTCATTTTTTTTACTAAAATCTGTTTTCTCCTTTATGTTTAATCACACTCCTTTGTCTACTAGATGCAATACCTTACATAAAATATTTAAATATGTATTGATATACATACGATATATGGAATATATACATTTGAATATATATAACATTTTTGCTTCTGTGATTCTATTAATCATTTATTTGATTTTTCTTTCCACATCACATAGTCTTGTTAATACATCAACATACCAAATATATATGTACATATATATATTACACACAGAAAAGATAATGCTATAAAAATCATGGAAGTAATGATGATTCTCAAACTTTAACCCACTATAAAATATATTTTACTGCGAAGAAGACAGGGTCGCTCCTTGAACTAACTTGTAAAATGATGGTACTTTCTTTATACCTGAGAAATATTTTTCTTAAATGACAGACAAATTTGGTAGCTTTCAAATGATCATTTTACTACAAAGACTGTAAGGAGTTAACTCAAGCCAGACATCTCAGTCTGTAAGGGGTCCCTGGGAGCCAAGAAATCACATTCATTTGCAGGATTATTTTGGGTGCAGAATTTCTTAATTACTTTTAGATGCCTCAGAATTGAACCCTAATTCCACCTAAAACTTTTGCTGTAATGATTGCCATTCTGCTGAGGTTATTCCTAAAACTGCTGTGTGTGACCATGTTCCACATTTACCTTTAAGCTTAAGCAAATTATGAAAAGCAGGCTTGTCAAAGCTGTCACAGCTGAATATCGTCATCATCACATAACTGTTTGGACTTAAGAAAAAAGTTCAAACTGTGAAGGGTTTTGGAAGCAGATGGTTGAAGAAGATAGTCTGGAAGGACTTTCCAGGTTTCTCTCTTTAAATATCATGCCATGGCTCTCGTGTCATTTCTGCTAAAATGGCAGATTAAGAAATTTAGGCTCAGAAAAGAACACCTACTTGTCTAAGGTCACTGAGGTAGTGGCAGAGTTGAGGCTTGGACCCAATTTTCAGTGGCTCCAAAGTTCACTACTGTATGCATGAATGCCTTCTTGCATATCCCAATTTGTTCTTAAAACACATATTTTATGGTTTTATAACTCCTGTTGACAGAGTGTAAAGGCCTTAATTCCTCAGGCACTTGCCTTTTTTGACGGACCTTCCAGATACAGACTAAGAGATGGGTCAAACTGGCAACCCAGACAACTAATCATACAACATATGAAGTGTCCAGAGGAGTCAGAAAGTTCCTCGCACTTCTTAGTTTTTACAGGGGTGTAGAATAACTTGGTTTCAGAATCCATACAGAAGATGACCAGGGCATTAGCTTTGCTCTGCCAACTTTATAAATTTAGCAAGACTCCAGAGGTACAGAGAACTTGCAAGGGAAGACATAGTTCTTAGAAAAGATTTGGCAATGAAGTTGGTTATAGAAAAAGTTTAGAGGTACAACATGATAACTTCAAACTCTGAATAATTCTGCCAAAAAGTTATAAAACACTACTAGGCATCTAGAGTTTGTATCTTAAAATAGTTAAAACTGCAGGCATTTCATTTAAGTTGGAACATTTGCTAAATACATATACAATATTAACAAAATAGGGTTCATAGGAAGCACCAAAATAGCAATATTTTCTGAATGAAAGTATTGGTTTCAAACAGTAATCTGAAAATGCTTAACCTTCAAATAATATATATATATTATATATATATTATATATATATTATTTGAAGGTTATATATATATATATATATAATTTATTCATTTTGGAGAGAGAGGGAGCGTGTGCTCGGGCTCAGGGGGTGGGGTCAGAGTGAAAGGGAGTGAAAGAATCTCGAAGAAACTTCACTGAGCAGGGAGCCCAATTCAAGGCTTGAACTCACAACCCTAAAAGACCTGAGCCGAAATCAAGAGTCCGACGCCTGACTGAGCCATCAAGGCACTGCCCTCCCTCCCAAACAATATATTTTTTAAAATTAAACCTGGCCCATGACTACAGCCCAGAAAGAACCAAAAAAGGCATTTTCAAGAAACAGATAGCTGTATCAGTCATATTTGCAGAGCAATGCAAGAACTTTGTACACCCTAAGTTTCCAGCAAAGCTAGGATCTATGTAGTAGTGAACTGGAATAGATGTGTAGAGTTTCCTTAGTACAGTTGACTAAGCATTCGCTTTGAACCATTATATAGAGGATTTGATTCCTTTGCAGTTATAATAGGTGAGCCACTATTAAATGGACCATAAAGTACGCATCAATAATAACTGGGAAAAGATAAACAGATTGCACAGAATTACGGTGCTGAAAACCAAACCTAGAGCAGATCCAGATTGGGGACGATTCTGCTAACTACTTGAGCAAAGGACTTCATCAATATAAGAAGGATGAGGGGTTAAAAACAAACCTCACAATTTCACTGTATGTAGCTCTAGAAATTATTTAAGTACGGTATCTTTCACCATAGAGCGAAATGTACCTACTTTGGTCAATACCCTTTGTAAGCTGCATGATCTATAGGGTGGCTAAATCACTCTCAGTTTTGTCAGGTGTTATTTTGGAAGGTTCTTGAACAATTGTGTATGTAATTATATATACATTTAAGAATGTGGCTTCCAGGGCAGGTAGACCAGGTAAACTAGACCTTTTACTAAATAGTGATTTTGAAGAAGGCATCTGCGCACCAGCTTTAATTGTAGCGTGAATTACAAAAGAAACCTTGAGTGCTGGATTGAAAGATATCCAGACAAGGAAAGAGAAAACACCCTAGTTATTCCAAACATAGGGAATATGATGCGAGGAATTGAATTATATGTGTGATGGAAGAGTCGAAAAACCAGCGAAGCAAACTAAGGAATAATAAATAGGAAGCAGACAGCACTCCTATGGCTGAAGGAAAACAGGTAGAAATCGTATTATAGAATCTGGAAGCCAGAGTCATGCTGTATGATCTAGAACCATGGTTGAGACTGCCACATGGGTAGCATGACCGTGGAGATAGAAACGGGCTCGCAGGAGCTGGAGCCACTGAGGAGACCCAGACATTTGTGACAAAATATTAGTGGCAGAGCTAGAAAAGAGATGTGACTTGGTTTCTCTCTTCCTCCCAGTTTCTGATATTCTATCAGTGCCTCCTGTCAGCTACAATGAACTAACTCTAAGTTAGTTGGCAAAAGAGGCTACAGGCCTCGATGTGGTTCCATGAGATCCCAGAGCAGAGCGAGAAAAGATGCAGGATAGATGTGAGAGCAGTAGGCAAATGGCTGGCTCAGTGGTTGTAACCTTACGAAGGGACGTGTCAAAAATACCTTCATGTGAAGTTTATCGATTTTTGGTCTGTTCTATCAATAACGGATTGAATTTCCTCTTGTGCTCATAGCAGTTAACAAACAATTGTGTCCTTCTTATCCTGCACTTTGAATACGTTAAAATCCCCCGGAAATTGCCAGATGACTGATAGCTCTTGAGCACCATACATTTTTAAGGATCCTTTTTTTCCTTGTAAAGGTTATTTCCAGACAGATTACATATGTAATTACCTATAGATTGGCAAAAGTGTGGCACTTAAGGCCTGGTTTACAGATACTTTTGAATTCCTCTTATATTTTTGGATTCAAGTTAAACCACACTGAAGAAATGCTAGTTGCCAGATTTTTCTTAGACAGTGGGGTACAGAGTTTCAGCTTTCAAGGAATTCAGTGGAGAATTAGGCTTTTCATTAAATACTGGCTCTCATTTTGATAGGTGATATTTAAAAATAAGAACAAGTAATTCAATGCAAGCTTCTCAGAGGAGGCGATGCTTGAGTTGAGGCTTCAGGAATGAGTGGAGTGGAAGAAATCATATTTCAGAGATACGTGGTAATGCAATTTCCATTTGGTATTTTGTAGTTTATTTCTTTTTATATTATCTCTTTAGCAAATGCATACTATCCAAATAGTAAATGCTGATTGTAGAATAACTAGTTAGTACCCGTAAGAAAAAAGAAAAGAAAAAAAAAAGCTCCATTAATCCTTCTAATCCGAAACATTTCAATATGTATCTTTCCAGATATTTTATGCCTAGATGCATATATCAATTTGTTTTATAAGAAACAGAATAATCCTTATAAATGAAAAATAAATCATGCATTTTTAAAATTATGCATTTTGTACTATTCTTGTTTTCAAGTAAAAAATATATTATGAATTCATTTGTCTGGCAATAATTAAAAGCTCTGTTTCTTCAATTATAGTGCATGATATTTCACAACATACTTTCTAAAACCAATCATATTTTGTTAGATATTTTGGTCACTTCTAAATATTCAGTATTATGAGCAATGCTATAATAACTTTCTCTATTTCTGTTGAAACACATAATTATCTGTTTTGGATAAATGTCTAGAAGAATAAAATACATATACTCATATTAAAGGCATTTTATACATATTGTCTAAAGAAAACTTTCCTAATTTATAGACACGTATAAAATGATTTAGAAGTTAGGCAAGAGGGTGATTGTTTTATTACACACATCAAAACTAGGTATGATAGCTATTGATAGGCTTTATCATGAAATGGTAATTTTCAAATTTTCTTAAGCGAATACAGTCAAATTTTATTTTTAAAAAGGACACCTGGGTGGAAAACTGGAACAGTGACTTTTTTCAAGCAAAATGTCCTTTTGAAATCTGCACTTTTCACAGTTGTTTATACCCAGTTGACCAATGCTGAACACTTTTATTACAAAGATTCACTGCTGTATATTTAAACAAAAGATTTGTAAGACTTC
Organism: Ursus maritimus; assembly: GCF_017311325.1. NCBI lineage: Eukaryota > Metazoa > Chordata > Mammalia > Carnivora > Ursidae > Ursus > Ursus maritimus. The sequence continues at coordinate 73,013,528 of NW_024423343.1, read as the reverse complement.
CTGCAATAGCTTATATTAAAAAAAAGAAATTGTCAGATATTAGCATTTTGGGAAGAAATCATTATAAGATTAAGCAAGTTGACATGAGACTGTGGAAAGTGATGAGGAAACTTTAACTCTGTTTCCGTTGTAGTAACAGACCAGGGCTATCAGTTACTTAGGAAGTTTTTTCAAACTATATTTGCCTCTACAATCCTGCCCACTCCTCACCCAAAGCATCCCAGAACATTCTACTTGTTCCTTCTTTCTTTCCGTCCTCTTTCTTCCTTCCTTGCTCCCTGCATGCCTCCTGCCTTATATTTTCTTTTAATTAAAACTCAATTCATACCATGTTTTCAGTACACAGAAGGAAATTTAAATAGCCCACAATCTCACCATCCAGGTAAGCTTAATGAGTAATTTTAAGTAAAATGAACACAATTATCTGCCAAAACTGTCAGTATAAAATGGTACAAAATGAGAAGCAAATATTTCTTTCCTTTTCTTTAACCCTATTTTTAAAAATTATTCACAGTTTTTTTAACAGTTTTTATTCTGCATCTTTCCAGAAAAATAATATACATGCACCAGCATATATGTAAGAATAATATCTCTATTTCTATATTTAGCTATAGGTGGATATGCATATTCTATTTTTTAAACTCAGAATAAATCATACAATGTGCACTGATCTAAGCTTTAGAGAACATTGCATAAACAGGTAGATCTATGCATTCTTTTTATTAATGCCAAATTATTCTGTTGTATGGATATATAGCATAATTCACTTAACTGTATCAAGGAATATTTAGGGATTAATTCTGATATACCCGACATCTTATTGAGAACAGCTTTAGCCTCGTTGAGAAAATAAGAACAAAATATAGGACAGTAAATAACAAGTAGAAAATAAAATTTATGAGTTATTTGAAAGTGAGTTTATCTTATTTAAAATGGGAGCTCCAGAGCCTTTAATCTTGAGTTTTTTGTTACTGTGCTTTTGCCTCAAATTCTGATGAATAATTTTCTTAGTGAAATTTGGATCTCTACACGATCCTGGTAAAAACTACATCTTCAAAGTGTCTATAAACTCATCTATATCTTTGTCTTAGATAAAACATTGTAATTGTTATTATGTACAATTTTGGATCTCTTAAGGTAAAACAAGACTCACTTTGCGGTCTGATTGTTTTCAAATCGAGAAAGGGAACTCCTCTCTATGTGGCTGTGTAAGCAAGTAGGCTAACTGATAGACTTGAAAGTATGCTCTATAGCAGATATTTAACTATTTGAAACTGTTTTCATACCGTAGCCTAGGTAAGATTCTTACCTTACTTTTCTGTTACAAGATTGAAATTAAGATGCAAACCAGATTATGGATACTGCAGCTCTAAATTTTCTAGCACCCTAAGTACCCCATGCCTTGCATTTTTAAAGACCAATTTCATTTGCTGTTTCTTGGCATTAAGAAATATAGTAAAACAGCATCCCCAATCACATTACTTGTTCTGTTATGAATTCTGTTTGCAATTCCACTACTGCATTCAATATGTGCATTTACATTTAAGTTAACATCTAGAGTTGGATAAGATGATTTGGAACATTTTACATTTAGTGCTAAAGAGAAGACATTTGATATTTATTCGCACTCTGCTCACCACCAGCAATTTCCAGATCTAAAATCACATTACATTCTGTTTCACATATAGTGGCATTTCCTAAGTGTCCTGCCATCATACTTTACTATTATTAAACCAATAACACTGGGTTATAATCTCTCTAGAGGTCCAGAAGGGGGAATCTAAAAGGAAAAAAAAAAAAAGACCAAAGAGCTTACAATATAGATGTAAATTAAATTATTACAGACATTTTTGTATAATTCTTCCTTAGTATTTAAAAATTTAGAAATAACAATGTGATTCTTAATATATGTTCAGCCAGGGTTGATGTCTTCGCAGAAATGTCACCAGCACATTAAATAAAATTCTTTTTTTTTTTTTTTTTGCATGACTAGGATATACATGCCCAAGGACCTTGTTGTAGAGCAGACAAAGTTGAGTCAGACACTTTTACTGTATGCTTGTAGAACTATAGAATGATTTGAACATGCTCTGATTAAACTTCCTAAATAAGGTTCAGCGTACACTGAGAAAATAAATTCATAATTCCTAAGACTTCCGCAAAAAATACCACGTGAAAAAATGCTGTCCCTAAGTATGTATTGTACCCAAATCAGAGGAAGGAAAAAAATGATAAACAATACAAAAAGCAGCTCTTGTGTCTGCAAAGCAGAGTGTAATTAATAGCCAAAGTAGTTACTAGTTAGACTTTAAAATTTTCCAAGTGTGAAGTTTGCATATCTGGTGTCGTTATTTGCTTTAGAACACTCTTATAGCTTAATAGTGCTTTATGTTTTCAATTAGAGAATTAGTAAATTTTAATACTGCTCAAATAAATTCCTATTATCTCACTTTAAAAGCATCTACTTTATATTTTTTTCTTTAATACTCATTCTCTCTACCCCATAAGCATCTACTCTAATATTTTGACAAAAACCCTTAGATATGTACCTAACCTTGTAAAATATACAGTGCTTCTTTGTACTTTACGGTTACATAAATTTCATTCTGTTTCTAACTTTATGCATGCACACTCTATTTTGAGGATCTGCTAATATGGCTTATGTTCATTTTTTCTATTTCTCTAATTGTTTCTCTAATTGTTGCACTATTTCTCTAATACTTATGGCATGTATTCCTCTATGATGAACATCTGAGTTGCTTACACCTTCCCACTGACACAAATAATGCTTTGGTGACTCTCCTCATTCATAGTCCCTTATGGACTCATGCTAAAATCTCTCTGGGATATCCAGAGGTGGGGACCAGGAGCTACATGATAAACATATCATTAATTTTATTAATTAGCACCAGATTTTATTCCAGAGTAACTGTTCCTATTTGCTCTAGTGGTATATAGTACAACCTCACGTATTTTTGCATTGCCATTATTTATATCTTTTTCCAATCTTACAGTTTTTACATAACATTCATTGTTACTTTAATTTGCAGGTTTTTTGATTATCAGTGAGTCTGAGCATCACATTTTTTAAAATTTTAATTCATGCAGGCTTTCTATCCTAGGAGACAGCAATTTGTAAACTTTGCCCCATTTAAAAAAAATTACATTTCCTCTCTTTTGCTTATTAATGTGCAATAATCATTTGTAGACTTTAGGCATTGTATTATGGGATTTTGACGTGAAAGCATCTCCATGTTTATATTTATTTATTAATTTTGACATTAGATGTCTTCTGTAAGTACAAACCCTAAATATGATTGTAGTCAAAACTTATGGTTTGAACTCTTTGGCTCTTACTTAAAAATTCTTTCTCCAATTCTAGGTCGCTACCATAGGTACCCATGGTCCTTCTATTCATGTTATAACTTCACTTTTCACATTTAGGTGTTAATCCAAAGTAAGGAAGTAACAATTTGTTTTCCCAAAAAGGTGAATCAATTTTCTCAAGTTTATCTGTTAAACACTATTTCCCAGTACTTTGCAGTACTAAGTTCATCATACGTTAAATACCAAAATATATACTTTGATCTCTTTTCAGCTCTTTGTTTTGCTAGAATGCCTCACCTTACACTCTCTGTTTTTTAGAAGAGTTTTATAGTATGGCTTACTATCTGGTAGGGTAAATATTCTAACTTGATTTGGCTGCTGTTGATCTGTATATTTTTTTACATAATCTATATAAATGCAGATCATTTTAACCATGATATATGGACTTATAAATTTATTTGTTGATATGTAACATCGTTAGTATATCATATTGTTTTATCTATAAGCATAGTATACATCTTCATTTATTCACTTCTACTTTTTTTTAGAGAGGTAAGGGGGAGAGGCAGAGGGAGAGGAAGAGAATCTTAAGCAGGCTCCATGCCCAGTGCAGAGCCCCACATGGGGCTTGATCTCACAATCCTCAGATCAGGACCTGAGCCCATCAAGGGTCTGATGCTTAACGGACTGAGTCACCCAGGTGCCCCAATTCATTTGTACTTTTATTTCCTTTAGTAGAGTTTTTTAAATGTTTGGTGTAACATTTCCATACATTTATTTACTTTATAATGTGTATTGCTAGAGAAGCATGGTATTTTATTTCTCGTATTTTCTGGTTTTCCTAGTAGAAAGGAATGTTATTGAATTATATGTATTGGTTTTATAAGTGTGTCTATTGTTTCTTTTGGTTTTCTTTTCTTTATTTATTAGTGAAAGAAAGAGAGAGAGAGAGAATGAGAGAGAAAGCATGAGTGGGAAGGGGGGAAGGAAAAGCAGACTGCACGCTGCTGCAGGGAGCCCAGCTCGGGGTTCGATCCCAGGATCACGGGATCATGATCTGAACCAAAGGCAGAACCTTAACTGACTGAGCCACCCAAGTGCCTCTCTTTTGGTTTTCTAAAACAATAATCATATTACCTACAAAGAAATGAGGCTTCTATTTCTTTCCTGCCAATTTGTATGCTTTCTACTCCATTTTCTTACTTTTAGTGTTTCTGAGACCAATACCATATAAATTGTGAAAGTAATACTAGGTTTTTCTCTCTTGTTTCTGGTCTAAATAGGAATATATCTCAATTTTCATATAAAGATTGGTATTCATGTCTTCCACAGATTTATTAAGATTCCTTTTCATGTGAAGGAAAAATTCTACTATGTAATACCTAAATGTATGTTCATCATATGTTGATATAAAATATCATATAATTTGTCAATATTTATTAAATATTTCTTCTATATCTGTTGATTAAAAACATGTGATTGGAGAAAGCCTAGATGACCTTGGATATGCCAACGATTTTCTAGATGCAACACTGAATACATGATCCATAAAAGAAATAATTGATAAATTTAACTTCTTTAAAACTGAAAGCTTTGGGTGCCTTTGTGGCTCAGCTGGTTAGTGTCTGCCTTGGGCTCAGATCATGATCTCAGGGTCCTGGGATGGAGTCCCACATCCAACTCCCTGCTCAGCAGAGAGATAGCTTCTCTCTCTCCCCCTGCTCATGCTCTCTCTCACTCTCTCAAATAAATGACTTTTTAAAAATCTTAAATAAAGTTTAAAAAAATATAAAATAAAATAAAATAAATAAAATAAAATAAAATAAAATAAAATTGAAAACTTCTATTCTAGGAAAGACAATGTTAAGAGAGTAAGACAAGCCAAAGAATAGGAGAATATATTTGCAGAAGACATCTGATAAAGGACTGTTATCCAAAATATACAAGGACCCTTAATAAAGGAAGGGGGGGTAATCAGAAGGGGGAATGAAACATGAGAGACTATGGACTATGAGAAACAAACTGAGGGCCTCAGAGGGGAGGGGGGTAGGGGAATGAGATAGACCGGTGATGGGTAGTAAGGAGGGCACATATTGCATGGTGCACTGGGTGTTATACACAACTAATGAATCATCGAGCCTTACATCGAAAACCGGAGATGTACTGTATGGTGACTAACATAATATAATAAAAAATCATTAAAAAAAAATATACAAGGACCCTTAAAACTCAAAATAAGAGGCGCCCCTGGGTGGCTCAATAGGTTAAGCGTCTGACTCTTGATTTCAGTTCACGTCATGATCTCAGGGTCATGAGATCTAGCCCCACATCAGGCTCCGTACTCAGTGGGGAGTCTGCTTGAGTTTTTCTCCCTCCCTCTCTCTCTGACTCTGCCCCTCTCTCTGCTTGTGTCTGTGTGCATGTGCACTCTCTCTTTCAAATAGATAAATAAATCTTAAAAAAAACCTCAACAATAAGAAAACAAAAATCTCAATTTAAAAACTGGGCCCAAGACCTTAATAAACACCACACGAAAGAAGATATACAAATGGCAAGGAAGCATATGAAAGACACACTACATCATGTATCATCAGGGAAATGCAAAAAAATAAAAACAAAATGAAAAACACAGAACAATGAGATACCACTAAATACCTATCAGGATGTCCAAAATTCAAAACGTTAACAACATCAAATGTGAGGAACTCTTATTCATTGCTGGTGGGAATGCAAAATGGGAGAGCTACATTGGAAGAGGATTAGTGGTTTCCTGTAAAACTAAATACACTCTTATCATACAATCCAACAATCATGCTCCTAGGCATTTACCTAAAGGAGTTGGACTTATGTCCATACAAAAACCTACTCACAAATGTTTACAGCTGCTTTACTTATAATTGCCAAAACTTGGAATCAACCAATATGTGTTTCAGTAGGTGAATGATAAACCGTGGTACATCCAGACAATGAAATATTATTCAGTGCTAAAAAGAAATGAACTATAAAGCTATGAAAAGACATAAAGGAAACTTAAATGTATATTACTAAGTGAAAAATCTATCTACAAAGGCAACATACTGTATGACTCTAAGTATATCATATCTGGAAAAGGCAAAACTATGGAGATAGTAAAATGATCAATGGTTACCTGTGGTAGTAGGGCAGGAAAAAGAATAAGAGGAGCACTGAGGATTTTTAGGGTAGCAGCTTTTTAAAGTAGAGGATTTTCTCTACTTTAAAAATAATGATGCATAATGATGCATACAAGTCACTATACATTTGTCCGAACCCATAGAATATTCAACACCTAGAGGAAACCCTAATGTAATCTTGGACTTCGGGTGATTACAATGTGTCAGTATTAAGTTAATCAACTGTTACAAATGTACCACTGCGGTAGCGGTGCTGATCATGGGGGAGGCTTTGCTTGTGTGTGGGTGGGGAGTATATGGAAAATCTCTGTACCTTCCCTTCAATTTGCTGTAGACCTTAAAGTGCTCTAAAGAAATAACAAAAAATGCCCATGTGATTTAGTTCCCCTTTAGTATATCCACGAACATGATGAAGCAAGCTAACAAAACTTCTTTGATATTGATTCATCTTTATATTCTTGAAATAAATCGTTATTTTATGTCAATGTCAATCAGGACGTATTGGGTTTATTAAGGCCTAATTTCAAAATAATCGTAGTCACCCTGCCCGTATTTAGTGTGAAGTTCTGAGATTTGACAAAAGAATGTAGTCTTATAACCACCATCACAATCAAGACATAGAAGAGATCTACGGCTGCAAAATATTATCTTATGCCCTTTCATAATCTGCCCTCATACCCAAGCATCTGTCACTATAGCCACTGATCAGTTTTCAGTCACTATGGTTTTGCCTTTTCTGGTGTGTGATATAAATGGAATTAAAGTATATATCATTTTGAGTTTTGCTTCTTTCACTTAGCATAATGCACTTGTGATTCATTCATGTGTTTCATGGTTTGTTCAGTGTTATTGATGAGTAGTATTTCACTGTCCACTGTCCGGATACAATGCAGTTTGTTTACACATTCACCATTATATTTGATTTATACTCACCAGAACAAATATATATATATATTTTGTATGTGAAGTGTGTATGAATAAAGTCACAATAAACTTTCAAGTGCAGGTTTTTATGCTAACATTAAGTTTTCATATCTTTTGGTTAATGACCAAAGAATGAGGTTATATTTATGTTTAAATTTATAAGAAACTGCCAAGATATTTTCCAAATTGTCTGTACCATTTTGTATTCTCGTCAGTAATGTATGGGAGTTCCTGTTGCTCCTCATCTTCTCCAGCACTTCTGGTAACTCCAGACTTGCTTTTTTAATGGCAGCCATTTTAATGGGAATGTAGCGATAACTTGTTGGATTCATTCAGCATTTCCCTAATGATTGATAATGTCCAATGTCTTTTCATGCTCTTAGTTGTCATCTGTGTATCTTCCTTGGTGAAATATCATTTCAAACAGTTTGCCCATTTCTTAAATTGTGTTGTTTGGTTTTTTGTTATTGACTTTTGAGTGTTCCTTATATATTGTAGATCCAGGTCTTTTATCAGATACCTGTTTTGCAATTATTTATATCACAGTCAATAGCTTGTCTTTCAAAAAAGTAGAAGCTTCTAATTTTTGTGAAGTTCTATTATCATATTTTTATTTTACAAATTTTTCTTTTGGTATTATATCTAAGTAATTCATATTGGCATTTCATTCATAAAGGCACAGACAGCAAGTATTTTTGGTTTGTGGGCCACATAGTCTGTATTGTAACTACTTAATTTTGCTGTTAAGACAATAAGCAAATGAAAGGTATGGCTATGTTCTAATAAAACCTTATTAACAAAAACAGATGGTGGACTTTATCCAGCCTACAGACTATAATTTGCCATCTCCAGGGTAAACACAAAGTCAATAAGAATTTCCCTTATGATTTCTTCTAGAATTTATTTTAAATTGCTGAAGGATGTTCATACAGGTCTATGATCCATTTTGAGCTAATTTTTATAGTTGGCGTGTGGTATAGGTCAAGGTTCCTTTTTTTTAAATCTTTGTATTTTTTTTCCTCCCCATGTGGATACTCAACTATCCCAGCATCATTTGTTGAAAAAACTAGCTTTTCTTTTTTGAACTGACTTTGCACCTTTGTTGAAATCAATTGATATATGTGTCAGTTTATTCTCCTGTTGTCAGGTGGAGTGTTTTTAAAATGTCAATTAGATTAAGTTGTTTGATATAGTTGTTCTGGTCTTCTATTTCCTAACTGATTTTCTGTCAACTTGTTCAATTGATTAATGAAAGAGAAGTGTCGAAGTCTTCAGCTATAACTGTGGATTTTTCTATCCACAGGGTTCTTTCGGTACTATCACTTTTGCTTCATGTATTTTGAATGTTTGTCTTCGAGTGCACAGACATTTATAATTGCTCTATCTATTTAGTAAATTGATCCCTTTATCTTATGTAATGCCTTCCTTACCCTTGGTAATATTCCTTATTCTGAAGTCATTTTGTCTATTACTATTATTATTAATAATAGTATTACTCCAGCTTTCTTAAAATTAGAGTTTGCATGATATATCCCTTTTACTTGCAGGCAGCATATAAAAACATCTTTTTCTTATCCAATCTGACAATCTCTGTATTTTAATTGATGTGCTCAGATCTTTAACATTTAATATAATTGTCAATATGGTTGTATACTATTATGTTAGTTATTTTCTTTGTATGCTATCTGGGTTTTGTTTCTTTACTCATTTTGTCTGGCTTCTGTATTAAGAATTTCTTAAACCTACATTGTATCTTCACTGTATAGTTACCTTTTTTTTTTTTTTTTAATGTTTTCACTAGGTATCCTACAATTTGCAGCTGTGGTCCATAGACCCAATCTGATCACTGCCTGTATTGGGATGGCCCCAAGCTAAGGATGGTTTAAAATTTTTTTAAGGATTTTAAAACCAATCAAAATCAAAATAAGTCAAAACAAACAAAAATGAAGAATATGAGATAGACACTGCATATGGCACACAAAGGCTAAAAGATTTACTATTTGGCCCTTTATGAAATGTATTTGCTGGCATCCATCTTTAATTAATCACAGTCTGCCTTTGTATGGTATGATACCACTTCATGTGTAGCATAAGAACTCAGGAAAAATACACTTCCATGTCTTCCCTCCCATCTTTTGTGCTGTATTTGTCAAATGCTATACTTTTAAAAATGTCATAAACATAAAATGCATTAATACTATTTTTCTTTGATCAATTATCTTTTACAGGAGATAAAAATAAGTTTAAATGTCTTTCACAATATTCTTTATTTTGACAATTTCTTGGAACCTTGATTTCTTTGTGTAGATTCAGTTTTCTGTCTGGTCTCACATTCCTTCTGCCTAGAGAATTTATTTTAAGACTTGTAGTACAGATCTTTTCCTAATAAATTTTCTGAGTTTTTGTTTGTTTCATCAAAAAATTTCGCTGTCCTTTTTCAAAGGTACTTCTACTAGGTTTTGAATTACTGATCGATAGATTTTTTTCTTTCAGCACTTTAAAGATGCACAATTATCTCCTATCTTACATAGTTTCTGATGCAAAATCTGCTCTACATCTTATTTTCTTCCTGTCCATTTAATGAGTTTATTTTTCTTTAATTTACTTCAAGATTTTCTTTATATTTGTTTTCAGTAGATTGTATGTGATATATGCGTGTTATGGTATTTATCTTGCTTGGTGTTTTCTGAGTTTCCTAAATATGTGGTTTACTTTGTTTGTTTCTATCTTTTTTTTTTTATTATGTTATGTTAGTCACCATACAGTACTTCATTAGTTTTTGATGTAGTGTTCCATGATTCATTGTGTGTGTATTAACACCCAGTGCTCAGTGCAATACATGCCCTCTTTTTTGGAATATCTCAGCCACTATCTTTTCAAATATTTTTTTCACTCTCTTTCTTTTCTTCTCAGATTCTAATTATGCATATGTTAGATTGTTTGATATTGTCCTACAACTCTTGGTTGCTCTATTTTTTTTGTTTTTGTTTGTTTATTTATTTAACTACTAATTTTCCTCTTAGTATTCCAATTTGGGTAATGTCTTTCAACCCATCTTCATGTTCACTGATTCTTTCTTCAACTCAGTTGAACCATCAACAGACAAATTTTTCTAGAGCATTTTTAAACTTTGGTATAGTGTCCTTTACTTCTAGTATTTTCATTAAATCCTTTGTTTCATATTTCCATGCAACTTTTCCTGTAGTTTTTATCTGTCTGCTAAAATTATTCATGGAGACTTTCATAGAGTAATAATAGTCACTTTGAATTATTTGTCTCATGGGTTCAAATTATGTACCCTTTATTAATCTTTTTCTGTTGATTGTTTTATCTACTGACAATGTGTTATTTCTTCTTTTTATATGTTTCACAAGTTTTAGTTGGTTGTTGCATGAAGTGTGTAAAACTTTAGAGTCTGAATATAATTTTTTAAAGCCTAGAAAATGGTTTCTCCTAAACCATTAGTTTGAAGGGTGGAGTTGGTCTAGTCAGGAGATGAACTGGATATGGGTTTTGTTGATGCATTCATTACCTTCTGTACACTATCATCTTCTAATTCTTCTGAGTTCATTTTGTGCTTAGAGTGAGGGCTAATTTACTTGAAGCTTTATCACAATGTTCCTGCTCCACCTTTGGCTTTTAGCTTTTGGCTTTTAGGCCTCTACCTGCACCTGTAGCTTAGAGAGGGTTTATCCCCCAAATCTTACCTCTCCTCCTCTTGCTGTTGTTTGTTAATCAGTCCTTGCTAATGTGCTGATGGCCCTTCCTCCTAATATCTATTGGTGTGAGCTAGTTTCAGTTCTAGACAGACTGTATGATTCTGCACCCCAGAGATGCGGTGTTCTCCGTTATCCTGTTCCTCTCCAGGTAATAGGAGACCACTAATGGTCTAAGCTCAGGACATTTTTCTGGAATGGTGGCAATGGAGATGTGAGGAATAGTATGAATTTGAGATATATCTGAAGGATAACATCAATAAGACTTAGTGAATAACTGAATATAGAGGATGTGGATATAGAAGCTTGAAGAATATTTTTTTTTAAGAAAATCAAAGAAGTGCCTACACATTTTGGAAAGATATTTCATATTGGTTATGCAGTAGTCTAATTGATTTTTTCTGACCAATACTTACATACCTTTGTACTAACTGTTAAACATTTATCACTACCATACTTCTGGGCATGTGTTGAATAAAGGTCAAATCCTTTCTTTGCTCATGGACATAATTTAGCTCCTAGTCTTACATTCTTTAATTTTATTTATTTATTTCAGAGTAAATTTAATTGATTAGATATGCACTTTCTTGGTTACAGTCACAAACTTGTGTCTCCCTAAAATAACTACTTTATTACAATCAGTTATACTCCATGTACAGATTAAGGTAGGAGTGAGGTATGCCTAAATAATCTTTTTTTTCCCTGAATTTATGCCTTGAGGATAAATGTAGCCAGTTTGAGTTTTAGGAAAAATGTGTGTCACTTCCATGATCAGCCCACCCTATTAAAGATACCATGATTCTGGAATATCTTAATAGCAGCATCACATTTAAAAACCAAATTTCCTAATATTCCTGGATCTGTGGTTTGGCATCTGACATTAATTGGGGAAATTTTCCATCATTATTACTTCAATACTTCCTTATTACTTGTTCTGTTACTTATTTCTCCTTCTGATAGTCCCATTATGCATATTTTATACCTTTTTTAGTTGTCCTCCAAAATGTGGCTATTTTGTTTTGTTTTGATTTTTCCTATTAAAAGATTTTTTTCTCTCTTTGCTTTTCAGGTTTGGAAGTTCCTATTATCATATCTTCAAGTTCAGAGATTCTTTTCTCAGTCATATCTAGTCTATTAATAAACTCATCAAAGGCACTTTTCATTTCTGTTTTTTTGATCTCTAGCTTTTTTTTATTGTTTCTTAGAATTTTCATCTTCCTGTTCTTAAGTGTTATCTATGTTTCCATTATCACTCTTACCATATTAATTGTAGTTTAAAAATTTTTCTGGTCTAGTTTTAACATATCTACCATATCTGAATCTGATCTATCCCTACTAAAAACTATTTTAAATTATCACCTATTTTTCAAAGACGAAAAGGAAACTTTAGCAGTTAGTCTCTGCTCATCATTCTGATTGCAACTGAGAGGATGTCTAGGGAGAAATGACTTGGTTAAATCTCCTTGTAAACACTTAAATCAAATTAATTGATGGCATTAACTGCAAATCTTCCTTGACTTAGGATGTCGTTATGCCCTGATAAAATCATTGTAAGTTAAAAATATCATAAGTCAAACATGGATTTAATACATCTAACATTCTAAACATCATAGCTTAGCCTAGCCTACCTTAAACATACTCAGGAGACTTACATTACCCTACAGTTGGGCACAACTACTGAATACAAAGCCTATTGTATACTGTACAGAAAGTGAAACAGAATAGTTGTATGTTTACAGAGTGGTTATAGGTGTATGGGTTATTCACCTTTGTGGTGACAGGAATATGGCTGACAGGAAACTGGGGCTCAACATGGCTGACAGGATGCTGCTGCTCAGGATCCCAAGAGAAGATTGTACCGCATATCACTAGTCAAGGAACAGATCAAAATCCAAAGAATGGTTTCTACTGAATGCACATTACTTTTACACCATCGTAAGGTTGAAAAATGGCATATTGAAACTTCATAAGTTGGGGACCAACTGTAGTAGAATGATAAAGGAGGGTCTGTCTATAGCCCTCATTTATAAGAATTTACCTGTCAGTCTAGATTACTCTCTGATTCTTACGAGTGTGATTTGATGATCCAATTCTGTGTTTTCTTATATTGGTGTTGTTCACAGATTTATCTTTATTTTGTGCAAATAATAATAACTAAGACAATTTTTTAACAAGAAGAAGTGGGAAAGGAAATACATTATGAGAATTCGATGTGATTCCTACCTATTGGTGAGAGGTGAAATAAGAGTTGAAGAAGGTTATGAAAGGCAATTCTCATCAATGGAATTGGGAAAAATAAGCTTAAACCATGGGCTAAGTGAGTAAAGTTCCAAGCAGAGGGAAATTTTCAAGAAAAATTATTTTTCCTGGAAAATGTTACCGATCTTGGTGAAAACTGTATCTCTAATAGACAAAATTGGAGAAAATGAGAGAATAAGAAACACAACTTTCTTTGTTTGTTTTTGTTTTATTTGATAGCCTTCTAGCCATATACTATATCCTTGGTGCATGAAGCACCTGGGCAAATGTTATATTCACTTGCAAAATAACTCCGTTAAGACCTTTGGTTATTTATTTATTTTTAATCATACAAGTAGCTGGTATCAAAAACTAAGTGACTCATGGAATTCCAAAGATATTCTGTGAAAGAACTATGATGTTTAAAGGGAAACATCAGTAAAAAGAGTTAACAACCTATAAGACATTCTATTAATTCTAGTGACAACCAAGTGGAACAGATTATTCAGCTGATCACAAGTCACCATGTGGCCACAAACTTTTATGAACAGATGTCTCTCCATTGTACAACAACCATCTTGCTACAGTGGGCAAATATGAAAAAAACCTAGAGAGGGTTAATTGTCTCAACTCTCACTGACTCACAGATAAAATTCTCCTGATGTGATAGGAATATAAGGTACGTGCCACCCACCTCTCCTGGCTTTATCATGATCCAGGGAGATACACTGAATTTAATGCCATTGACCAGACCGTGATACAAGAGGTAATGAAAAGAACTGTCCCTGTTGGACAGCTTAGGTACCTTGCTCTTGGTAGGCTCAATTTGCACTCTCAATGAAATGGAATCCAATATGCCATAGGGATATTTGAATCCATCAGATTGCTATAATCTAGTGAGGCAGTATTTGGACTTGGTAACTATAAAAAGCAAGTGACTTGGGCTGTGTGATGGGAAAATGATACATGTTGTTCAAATGAGAAGTGAAACAAAGGGAAGAAATAAAAAGACTAATGGAAGTAATAATAATCTACTCAACTAGTGGCTTTTGAAGAATGTGTTAAAATAAAGGACACTGACAAGATTTCCACTAAGAAGATAACATATTTTAAATACTCAGTAGACAAGAGATTCACTCTGATCCAAGGGAAATATGGGCAGCCTCTTAGGCCTTATACAATAATTTCAATGACATAGCCTGGAGGTGTTATGCATAAACTTTAAAAGATTGATGGATATGGGGCTCGATGTATAGTAATTCATATAAAATACAGAGATGACACTCCAGAGTTTAACTGGGTACCCATGGAAATTACATGAAGGAGGGAACCAAATTTACAGATTTAGAAGAGATTATTCTCTTCTCTAGTCCAGTCATCTTTTTTTTAAAGATTTTATTTATTTATTTGGCAGAGAGAGAGACAGCCAGCAAGAGAGGGAACACGAGCAGGGGGAGTGGGAGAGAAGAACAGAGCAGGGAGCCTGATGCGGGGCTCAATCCCAGGACCGTGGGATCACGCCCTGAGCTGAAGGCAGACGCTTAACGACTGAGCCACCCAGGCACCCCTCTAGTCCAGTCATCTTTACCTGAATGTATAATAGTATGGACCATTTTGGAGTATGGGGTATTTTTGCCATTACTCTTTTTATGCAGTTACTAGTAAAGCCTGCCCTTTGTCCTGTTTTGGTAGTCCATGATAAATGGAAATTTTTGAAATTATCCATGTCTTTCTAGGTAGTAAAAATTAGGCAATACAGAATTCTAAAGGACAACATAAGATCTAGTGTTTTGAATAAGAAAATGGTTGGAGGTGAATTTTGATTCTCTCTGATTCTCTTCTCACCAGTCTTTTCTGGCCAGTATATAAGTCAGCTTCTAGAGACTGAAAGTAGACTGTTTAAGATTAAAAATTTGTTCCTGTGAATATTTTAGTTGTCTGTGAAGTATACCCTTATAGTATCTATATATTATTTTAAAATACTATATAGGGAATACAACAGGCCAAGCAGGATTGATGAACCAATATAGATATGTCTAATGATTTCTTTAAAATACCAGCTTTGGGGGCATCTGGGTGGCTCAGTCAGTTAAGCATCTGTCTTTGGTTCAGGACATGATCCCAGGGTCCTGGTATAGAGCCCCACATTGGCCTCTCTGCTCAGCGGGGAGCCTGCATCTCCCACTCCCTCTGCCTACTGCTCTGCCTACTTGTGCTCTCTCTCTGTGTCAAATAAATAAAATCTTTTAGAAAATGAAATAAAAAATAAAATAAAATAAAATAAAATAGGGGCACCTGTGTGGCTCAGTTGGTTAAGCGACTGCCTTCAGCTCAGGTCATGATCCCAGGGTCCTGGGATCGAGCCGCATGTCAGGCTCCTTGCTCAGCAGAGAGCCTGCTTCTCCCTCTCCCTCTGCCTGCTACTCCACCTGCTTGTGTACTCTCTCTCTCTCTCAAATAAATAAATAAAATCGTTAAGAAAATAAATAAAATAAAATACCGGTTTTGGGGTGCCTGGGTGGCCCAGTCAGTTAAGCATCCGACTCTTCGGCTCAGGTCATGATCCAGGGTCCCGAAATTGGGCCCTGTGTCAGGCTCTGCACTCAGTGGAGAGTCTGCTTCTCTTTCTCTCCTTCCCCCTCTCCCTCTGCCCTTCTCTCTAAACTAAATAAGATAAAACCTTAAAAAAAAAAAAAAAAGTTTTGAATTCCTATTTGCAATCTCATGAAATGGAATCCAGTATGACAGAAGGATATTTAAACTCATCATCATATTGCCATAATCTAGTGAGGTGGTAACTGGACTTGGTAACCATAAACAGTGAATATTTTCCTTGCATTGATAACATGATAATTTCTCCCTTCAAAGGAGGAAATGCAGGAGGAATTAAGGACTGTAGTCACTCATGTGACAAATAGTGTTTGTTCAATAAATCCCGGACAATATTCAAGGTTAATTCAGTTTGTGAAATTCCTGAGAATATGTGGTGATAGATATTCTTCAACATTTGGGGAGTAAGTTACCATCTCTCACCGGACCTGCTTTAGGGGAAGCTCAGGTTCAACAGTGCTGTTCAGGTTTGATAAAATTACATTCCTTATCCAGGAGCCCTTTGAGCTTCTCTCCGCACATTTAAAATAATAATATCAAAATCTGAATCAGGCTCTGAACAACAACAACAACAACAACAACAACAACACATTAAAAATCTTACTAAGAGTGATGACATAAGCAGTTCCGATCAGCTTTATGGCCTGACTGAGCAGGTGGTGGTAGAAGTGTTTAAAACTAGAATATATGAGGACTAGAGCATTTGGCAGAAATCGAATAAAGCTATCCTGCAGAGACATCTAGGTTTTGAACTCAAATTCTGCCCATTTAAAAGAATATTTTTAGTTTGTTATTGGTCATAGGTAAAAAGTAGCCCCATCACAGAAGGGCATCTGATAATTCTGAAGCTAGAACTAATGATCATGTCTTGGAAGACTTCAGAAGACCATTCGAAGAGAGATAAAATCTCATGGCGAGGAAGTGCAAAAATTCAGGATTAGTATATTATATATATGAACAAGTTGTTGCTTCACTGCCAGTGGAGGCAACAAATGAGTGTCCTAGGATCTCCATACCACTTTTAAATTGAGGTCTGAACCTTCTGATTTTCTCCCAGCTGAGGCAAAAGAGGCTACTTAGTTTAGCGATAAGAGTTCCTAAACTGAAGTACATGTTGCTATCTAGAAATCAATCATACTCTACCCTATGGAAAGTAAAACCTTGGTGGAAGAGGCTAAGGGGAAATCTGCAGCGGACGAAACTGAGACATATTTAGCAGAAGAGAAGTTTGGGTCTTGACCATGGGAATGTTTGGATATTTGTAGGTAGTATGTACAGGCAAATGGATCTTTTAAAAAACACATTTTTATATAGGACATTCATTTATGCAAATCTCTGAGGAATTTAGAGGAATAATTTAAAAGTGCCATGTAAATGCCAAAGAAAAATCTCAGTTGACAGTTCAGAAGCCAAATGGAATACAAAGGTAAAAATAGTCAAATCCCTAGAGCGGATGCTGAGACCGTGCACCAATGAGCCAAGATGGTATATTCACCTTGCACCTGATGAATCCACTAATACAAGAAACTGCAGCCACTGCTGACAAGAAGGGAATTGTTTGGAAGTATCTGTAAGTAAAGTTTTCCCCAAATACATGCCTATAAATAGCTGACAAATATATTATATTGAACATCTACACAAAGAGCTAAAAATTGTTTAATTGTGGTTGATAGTTAATCTGCTAAGCTTCGCTTACCTATAAAAGATACAACCTTGGAAACTATGACATAATTAATTATTTGGAACAATAAGTTACTATCAATTTGACCTACCTGGACACAACTTACAGTCAAAGTTCATAGTGCTATGGGCAAGGGAATGTTCTAAGCATTTACATGGATTAATACTTTTAATACTACAGCAGTTCTACAACCTAAACTTTACAGATGAAGGAGCCATATAGAGGTTAAGTGATTTTCCCTAGGTCGTGCAGAAAGTTAGAGGTAGAGTCCATAAAGTTTGCTTTGGATTCTCTGCTCTTAAGCAGCATGCTATACTGCCTCTTTGCAGTCACACATTGATCAGAATTAAACAAACAAAAACAGAAAACTGGTTTAGCAATGCATTAGGAGAATCTTAAAATCAATCATTCTCTGGCACACTTTTATTGCAGCATTTTTTTAACACAGCAAAATAAGATCCAAAAGAATGGCTGGCCATATAGAAATGATTATGCAAATCATAACAAATGATAGACTAATAAGGCAAATAAACTAATATACAGATGCTAAAATGATAACTTCAGGATTTCTGACTTTAAAAGCAATTAATGAAAAAGTAGAAGCACAATTCCATACTCATTATGATTTGTCACAATATAAATTTGAAACTTAAATTTAAAATTGGAAGGACATGTCACAAAATGTTGATCGTGAATATATTTGAATTGTGACATGAGGAGTCATTTTTCCCTCCTTTTATTTTTATGCATTTGCCAAATTTAGAATAACAAACACATTTCCTTTTAAATGGAAAATCACTTCTTAAAAATACTTTCTTCTATTCCTCTGTACGACTAATATTAACAGTTGCTTGCATATATATTTGCTTGCATTTTGGGGAAATAAGTTGTTTTCTATCTATATCCATCACTTCCATAGTGGCCAACTGGTCCATCTCTGTTTTTATGTGGCATAAGGAGATATTTTAATACCCTTGCACACATACCATTCAAGTAAAATTCTCCTAATTCTATGAAATTAAGTAACTTTGTTGGTTGATTTTGCTTTAAAAATGTCTTATGCCGAATTCAACTCTAGTTTTCTCTTTTTTTCTCACATGGGAAGTGAAAGAATACTCAGTATCTAAGTAGATCTTGGTAAACTGTGAAGGGCTTTTTCTAATAAATAGATCTGATCTTCCTGTGAAGGGCTTATATTCCACCCTGTACAAAGGGAGCTGAAATACCGGTTACACTCCACTCTCTGCCATCTCTACGAATGCATCTTTTGATTTTATTGTCACTTCTTAAGAAGAATCATAGCTGGATATGACCAAACTAAGTTACATGTGGCATATTAGAAAACATAATGCTCATCATAATAGAATATATGCCAAGGTCATCCCGTTAGGTGAGGTAAATATGATAACTAGCGTTTAAACATCAGGGAACAAATGAAGTTGAATTAATATCATTGCAGTAACAGATTTCGTTACTATTATAACCAGTAACAAAGATCAAAAAAGTGTCTGAATTTTCAAGGTATATTCCCCTTTTTCTGAAATGCATTTCTATAAAGTACAGAATGTTTTTAAAATTGGTAAGAACATTGGATAAAGATAATGAATAATTTGGCTTAATGTGTTAATAGTACATATTTATAAGGACTATTGTTTGCCTTGTGACTCAAAGAAAAATTTGGCATATACCTATCTCATAGAGGATGTTTTATAATAAAGCTCTATTTCTTAAATTTTAATCTTTAATTTTTCAAGCCGGTGCAATGCTGAAAACCTCTTTTCTGTGGCAAACTCTAGATGTGGTTTAAAAATTAAGAAAAGTAGTTTCTTTTTGTCCATATGCTGTTGGATTTTATATCAAAACAAAAATATTTAACACATTTCCTGTGTTTTTCATCACATAAACAAGATAGTTTTGGAATATTGCTAATTTATATCATACACTAAGCAATGTTCAGTATCAATAGAATGCTTTGATATTTTGACCTCATTCTTTCATCAAGATTAAAAAGGAAAACAATTGATTTTATTTTATTTGAATGAATATACATACTGTCATAAAAATTATAAGATTGAGATTTCAACATTTTTTACTAAATAGAATGGAATTTCTCCTTTTTTATCATAAGCAAGGTTAAATAATACAAAAATTAAGTTTAGGGAAGTCTCCGCTGTGCCAGTTCTTACCATCAGGAAATGTCCTGTGAGATTTAAAATATGTTTTTCTTATCTCAACATGACAAGTGTTACCACTTTTGACGACCCTAAATAATTATTCTATTATCTAAATGTTTTTATATTCAAATAAGACATTTAAAAAATTGCTGCTGACTTGCTGTGTGACCTGGAGCCATTCACTTAACCTCTCTGTTTCTCGATAGGAATCAGATTAAGATTAATGCATGCTTTGCTAACATAGAGAGAAAATGAGAGAGACTCTGTAAACTAAATTAGGTGTTAAAATATGTCATACACATTCAAGGTATTATTCAAATGCGTAATCATATACAGGAACGTCTGTCAGCATTTGAATTAAATGATAAGCTTGGATATTTAAAAGTGGTTTGGTGTGGAATTTAGAAATTCAACTAAGGCTAGAGATTTCCCCCAATTCATATTCCCTATTAAATGGTTAGAGGGGAGAAAATAACTAGAGATTAAGCTTTTATTCAAAGTCGAATCCAATTTTCCTACATTTAAAAGTCTTCGTTTTCTTAGAATGACATTATTCCTTCAGAGAAGGGGAAAAAGACTTTTCCTTGAAAAACTGTCATTGGTCAAGTCATTATTAGTAATCCTTTGACACCACTGGGGAATTAAGATTCCTGATGTCCAGCCTTAGCTAAGGAGCTAATTAATTAGCTGTGCCTCAAGGAATTCAGCTACACGGTTTGAACCTCTTTCTTAATCTAAAAAAATAAAAGGGGAGTTTAGAGCAAATGACTTCTAGAAGTAATTTCAGAATGAACATTTTATGATTTAGAATCATTCAAACTATTTTTACTGCCTCGTCAATTCTAGAACAATAACAATAATAAAACACACATACACATTGGAGTACAAATAAGAAATAGATTAGGAACCAGCTCTCTGGGTTGCATTCAAGATGGCACAAGTTTCTACACACACAATTCCTTCAAGAGATGGGTTAAACTTGTTGCACGGCTCTCATGGACCTACTTGACCAAGGCCTGAGTAGGGGAAACATTTCCTCTTGCCATGGGAAAGGGGGTACTTCCCTAATATTTGAGTCTGATCTCATTGTGGATGACAGCCATGTTCTCTGCGGAGGGTACTTGGGTTTTATACACACAAGCAAAGGCCTGAAAACGGTTGTTTCGTTTGTCTAATTTAGCACTTTTACATTCTTATCACTGAGTTTTACCGATCGCGTTCAGAACTGAAGCCCAGTCCTTGGATCAACCAGAGTTCCACTCTAACATGCCCACACTCCAAACATGGGTTTGTTGCTTTTTGAATCACAGGGGCCTGCTTAATTTGTGTTTCCTCCGTCATTAGGTCGCCTTCAAACTTATTGTTTTCCAAATGCTCCTCTCCCTTTACTATAGGATTTTTTTATGATCAACTGCACTCATCTGTTAGAGCGCTACTGCACTTCTTCGCCATATGTGCATTCTTAATAAGTTTCTTGTGGCCAGTCAATCATGAACCATTTATAATTTAAGCCATTTATAATTTAAGCCTTACCCACATACCAAAGATTTCACTGTTATTCATGTGCTCCTTTATCTGCTTTTACTTGCAAACTAACCATCATTCGCTCCACCAGAAGCAATCATCCACCATCTGTCAATCTGAGACTCACTTGTCTTGGAAACTGAAGCCTGGTATTTAGATATTGCAGGTATTATGAGCACTTCTCATCTCACACCCTTCTATCTCTTCTCCATTCATTTTTTTATTGTTAACAAGCATCCTTGCCGATGTTTTCTATGCTTTGTGACTTGTCTTCTACGTAGATATTTTCAGCATGACTACATTTTTGAAAGAAAAGTGGTGCCATCATATTCACCTTGTCATTTTTAAGTATATCTGAAAGCAATGGGAACTTTGCCAGAATAAGAAATACAGCAATAATTCATGACATGGATTTTTTTCCCCAATTTTATTATAGGAAGAGACTGGATTTATTAATTACATAGCCTAATTAAAACTAAATGTAGTAATGAATTTTCAAAGAAAGTTTATTTTTATCCTGAAAAGTAATTCTATTTTTCTTATCCATAACTCTCTTGTGTTGTATTCACATATATCTTTCAGTTGAAAAACAGATATGGGGAAATCTCAACACAAAATTCATCCTTGTTTCCTATAGGTTAATATGGGAGTGTATATAGGAAGAAATAAATGTCAAGTTAAGCTCACAAATGTTATCTGAGGAAAGCCCTCTCAAAAATGGAGGCGGGGAGCTCTTAATTTGTATCACACTTCCAAAGTTGATAATGAACCCATATCTGAAATGGGATAGATATTTTGTCTTAAAATTTCTACGTAGACTAGGTCTTTCTCTTCTTTAAGTATAAGCAATTAATAAAATAACTGCTATCATGCCTTATCACACTCCGTGAGCTAATAAAAACTTTCACTGATGCACTTTTTGTACCATAATTTTCACATAAAATACTTCTCTATTTTTCATTTTCAAGACAACTACCAAGTTCCCAGAAAGAACTGTGAAGTACTTAATGAGACATTTATCTGGTCTATGTATTTTATATTTAGCTGATAATATAATGAGGCCAAGGTACTGGAATGAAACATCCCTAACATTTCACATAATTTCCCACTTCGTCTCTACCATTTCTGGTATTTCGGCAGGGTATTCTAGCTTTCTGATGTTTTGAAGTTTAGCATCACTATCAATAATCACGACGTCGATGCAGCATCCTACTAATCTCAAAGGATTAGTACCTGCGATATAGGATGCAATAAGCATCCTACTTATCCTGAAAAATACATTTTCATTTATCTTAGAGTATATTATTAAGATGGTTGCAGTCTAACAAACAAAGCAATATGTTTTAAATTTGATTTTTCTATAATGCCACATGAAATTTTTTATAACTCTGAGGTTTCCTCATGCACATTTTAAAACCGTATTACAAAAAGCAGAATTTCTTATGGTTTTCCAAGTCTTTTATGATTTTACATGTATCTCTCTCCCTCTCTCAAAATTATAGTTAATTATTACACTTAATAAATATAGCTAATAATCCTGTAAAAATGTGAAATACTTCCATTTGGCATTTTTATTTTCTGAACACATGAAAGCATTCATTGTTACATGGCAGGAGCAACTGAAAATCACATGTTTAACAAGAAGCATAAGAAATTCTCTGTAATTTTCTTCCCCTTTGTATATTTTAACATTCCTTTGAAAGGGAAAATTAAATATTACAGAAAAAATATCCATTTATTCTCTTGAACGTATTTCTCCTCTGAAATATATATCCTATTCCATGTTACTGCTTATTTCATATGACGAATCAATCTCTTGTCAAAGATTGACAAAAGTTAAGAGTCTTGCTGTAATAGGAAGAAATTGTTTCTCTTCTCTACAGTCTGCCACAATAAGAAAGAGGAACACACAAGAAAGTTCTATATAAATAGCAAAACACAATCCAAGTAAAGTTGTTATTGTTTTATTATTTTCAAAAAGCAGTTTAATTTAGTGAAATATGTAAGAACTAACTCTACAAAATTGGTCCCTGAACTGTGATTCCTGAACAAGTTAACTCTTCTGCCTCAGTTTCCCAATCCATAAAATGGGGATGATGATAATAAGCACACTACATTCCTCACAGGATTGCTATGAGTTTGGAGGTGATATAAATTTGGCAGTGTACTATTATAAGCTGTGAACCACTCATACATATAAGGAATCATTATTTTGCTTTTATTTCTAGAAAACTGATTTATATGCTTGGATGAAGTCTATAGAATAAAGAATTAAGCAATCTTACATGTAGAAAGATTGGCATCAATGTATAGCTCTCACTCGATCTTTTGCTATTTCACTCTACAGAATTCTACAGATCAAAAATTAAAATAAAAAAAAATGTTGGTAAATTTTCTAAGAATAAGGAAAATACATAACAGTGTTGTGTGAATACTGTTGAATAGAATAAGCAAAAGAGAGTGTGTAACGTTTCACCCAATTCATAAAATACTGCAGAAGAAATTGCAATCACATCTGCTATCAAAATTTCAGGGTTCCCAGATAGAAACACTCTCTTGTTTCCTGATTCCACATGGTAATCTAGTGTTCTCCTTTCCTTGGATGATTTATATATATATATATATATATATACACACACACACACATATTATATACATATACATATATACATACATATACATATAATATATACATATTAAGAAAGTAAAAGTAAGAGAGGTAAGTTTTATGATAAATAGTATAGGATAAAAGCAATAGTTTAAATATTCTTATACCTATTTAAACTATACCAATAGTTTGAACATTTCTATATAATTTGGAGTTATTTAGTACAAATTCGATATATGATAGAAGAGTTAAAGAAGGAGGAACTGTTAGAAGTTGGGTCTACCGTTAATCATAGAAGAAAATCATTATGTGTCAGGAATGGAACTTTATTCCTAGATACAAAAGAATAGTCCCAGGACAACTGAACAGGGAAATTCTGCATTGTGTTCAGGAAACCCTGAGCAGAGCCCTCGAGGGAAAAGAGAAAACTCCACAGAGATTGCTAACATTGAGTTGACCCAAAATGACAGAGGACATATGGAATGTGAACAAAAAATGCTTAAAATGTGCTCAGGTAAATTCCTCTCTGCCAAAATGAAATTCAAGTATGAAGAATGTATTCTCCAGTGAGCAATGCTGCAAATTGATTTTTAGGACTCCTTTCAACTGTACATAAATAGAAAAGTGCATGTTAGTAGTTGAAGATGGATTTTTCCAATTGTATTGGGAACTTCCCTATGACTAGAAGCACTTCAATGGGAAGTCTCAGCTAATAAACTGCACAGGAATATTCTTGATTGACATTAAAAGAGCATATAAAGCCTCAGTAAGGTTCTTTTGACAAGCTCTTAGCAAACTGTGCATACGTAGAATAGCATAAAGTGGTACAATATTAAATAATCCCCCAATGTGGTTTTTAATTATTATTGCTATCAGCTTATGCAATAAGCTTGAGTTTTCAAGATGAAACAATCAAATAAGATAAACAAATTTGACAAATTTCATAATAAGTTAATTACCCTTTAGTTCCACTGTCTGGTGTTTCATCCAAAAGATCCAGTCAATGAATAGTAGCACGGTTCTTTTTAATGTACAATAACTTAGAGTCTTAATTTCACTTTTTCTGGCTTTCTACTTTTTAGCACTTCTTTAATTTCTTCTTCTGGCTAACAACTGTGAAGTGGTCAAAAGGCAGGGATAAGGAGGAAAGCGAAGAGGAGGAATCCACAGGGTGTAGATAATCCACAAACAGGCTAATTGGTCCCTGGATAATTGCTGATCTCTTCAGCAGCAACACAACTGAGATTTCCAGGAAAATGAAAATACTTTATTTATATCTGTTCAAATTTTGTTTTCAAGAATAAAAGTACTAATCAGATGAATTTAAATATTTGATCAATATCTCTAATATATAACTACTTTCTAAAGATTCACACATTGCCTTTGTCTGCATTATCCTGTTCTTATATTTTCATCCGTTTGTAACTGAACAAAATCCCAACTAATATAGGAGTAAAAATAAGGACTAGAAACCATCTGTGCTCCTCTGTCCCTTATTTTCCTTCTCTGTATTGTGATTCTAGCTCATCCCTATCAGTGACAAGCTGTATGACCGTGTTCAATTACTTTATCAACATTACATAAGAGGGTTTTCACTTTTTAAATAAGAATATTCTACAACATTAAGGTATTCATACATTCACAAGGCTTTTTCATGAAAGGGTTTTGCTTGGCATGAAAGAAATGAAGCAATAACTAAGTCATAAACCTTGTTCTAAGAAGCTAATATTCTATAAGGTGACAAATAACTATAATAGAAAATCGTGTGATTTCCATTTAAGATCATGAAAGCAAAATACAATGGATGCTAAGAGATAACTTTAACGTGGAAGAGTGGGTTGAAAGAAAGCATTATTGGGAAAATGGTATTTGACATGGGTCCTCAGAGATCTCTAAAATTTGGCAACCTGGGTTGCCCTAACTGATGAGAAATTAAAAAGAATGAAAAAAAAATGATACATGCTGTGGAGTTAGGAAGTATGCATGGTGTTGTTTGGTTGAAGCAGTTAGTATGTGTAAATGAATTGTTGGACACAGGTTGAAAAGGCAATCTGGGGCTTTGAAGTTCAGGGAGAACATGACTTGACCATGAATATTTTTCAGCAGAGTGGTTGCTCCCTAGAAATATTTAGCTTGACGCAATGTATGATATTAACACAGAAAAGAGACTAGGTTGGTGGAACTACTAAGGAGACTATTTTAGTGATATTTCTGATGAGCAATTGGTAACTGAACTAAAATGCTGGTAATAGAAATTGTAAAAGGGGAAGAGATGCAAAAGGAACACAACTTGAAGGGTAAATAGATATGTTTCCTAGGTAGAAGGAGAATCAAGACCACTAACATTTCAAGTTGGTTGAGTAGAGGATAGTTCCATGAAAAAAAAATAAAGAAATCTGAAGAGGAGTCAGAATGTAGCCAGTTATCTGTAATTATACTCATTGACTTTGACATATTAATAGTTAACCAATTGGTCACTGAATAGTGTGTAATTGGATTTCTGGACAGAATGTGAAGTTGTGAATAATACCTTTGTTCGAACTATAAAAGTGAATGAATTATCAAAGAATATAGGTAAAGAACAAAGACATTACCTTAGGATAATGCCACAATTTGAAAGTTTGAGAATAAAATATGGGCCAGAGATTTAACATAGAAAGAGCGGTTAAAGCATGAAAAGAGAACACAAGTAGTAAATGGTCCTAGAAACCAATACAAGACAGAAAAAAACAAAGTTTAAATATTTTACATGTGGAAGGGAGGGAAAGCAGCTAAAGAAACAATAAAAAAATTCCTGCTAGTCGAGAATTCCCATGGAGTTGGAGTAACCAATGTTCAATTTGATCTCTCAATTTCAACTTAGGTTTTCATGGTGAATAATGTTTAGGATCGAAACAAAGATGTATTTGGGGTGCTTGGGTGGCTCAGTCAATTAAGCATCTGACTCTTAGTTTCAGCTCCGGTCTTCATCTCAGGGTTGTGAGTTCAAGCCCAGCATTGGGCTCCACACCATTTTGGAGCCTACTTAAAAAACAAACCAACCAACCAACCAACCAAACAAACAAACAAACAAACAAAGGTGTATTAAAAACTTTAAGCTTGGATGATGGGAGAGTATTGATGCTATTAGTGGAAATAGGGATGTGAAAGTCTGCTAAATATTAACACAAACCCTTTGGTATTTAATAAACAGGAAATCTCAACCATCTATGATGTGATGATTAATATGGCGACAGCTTGCTATTTGATCACTAGGAAATCCCTCTTGGTGTCACTTGGCAACTGTATGATATATGTTTTTTTATCTTGAACTAAAAAATGGTTACATTAGTTCAAATGCCAGTTGAATTCCCAGAACACTGACCCAATATTTAGTGCACTTAAGTTAAAGATAAATCTTTGCAAGCCTATTCCTTTCAAATATGTTTTTGGTGTGTGTATGCAACCTGAGGTGAAGTATGGGGGTGAAGAGTGGGGTGTAGTGCACAGACTCATCTACACCACCAGGTTCTGAGTACAGAGGCTTCTAGAGGTAATATATATTAGAAGATCTAGTTTAATATCACCTTGATTTCATAGCTTTTCTGGGCCCGGGAATTCCAGGAAATAGAAGCATTCTAATGCCTAGGAAAGGCTTAGAAATGACAAAGATCTGCAGCCTTTTAGACCAAGACCATTTTAACACCATATTCCATTTTCCTAGATAACCATAGCAAAGGCATGCTTTAACAGCCGACAAGCACCAGAACTGATTTTGCGTTTCAGTTCTACTAAACAGAGATGAATGGAGAACTGTTTTTTACTTATGTATATATGACAATATGAGGGCACATCATATAATTTAACTACACTCCTCTGGATTTACAAAGAATGCTATGTGCTATTTTGGGGTCGGAATTTTTCACTATTAATTTTCCATCTATAACAACTCTCCTTTTGAAACACTGTCCACAGATCTGTTCTGGAAGGAGCATAATTCACTTAAAAGGTTATTTCTGAACTGTGACCACATTCATTTGATTGCAACACAGAAGAAGTATACATGATAGAATTAATTTATTCCTAAGAAGCTATGATATAAGGAATAAAGGTATCCCTATGCCCTCTAGTTCCATTGTGTGCCTTTCAGCATTTTGTGCTCACTCTTATCATTCCTGTCAAGCACACTTAACCCCTAAGCTCATGACTATGTCTCATTTTCCCTCACCACCATATATGTTAGACACTTTCCCGTTCAACATTTTTGATTTACTGAGCATTTTTTTTTAACTGAGCATTTTCTGAGTGTCAAGGATTGTCATGAGCATTTAATTCTCAAAATAACCTAGTACAATAAAGAGTCTAGCTCTATATCTGATGTTTGATGCCTGCCAGCTTTCAGGCCCCACCCCTTACCTTTACCCCACCTTGGGGGAGGCTGATAAGAAAGCCCAGGTTCACCCTCCCCTGGGTTTACTCAAGTTGTCCAAGAATCTACATCTAAGAGTGGATCTACATTTCAATTCAGACAGTCTGGTTCCAGAGCCCAAGCCTTAACTGCTATACTAACCTGCCTCTCTAATCTCTTCCAGTGAAAAAGATTCTCAGACGAACATCAATAATTATGGTATTACACCCGCATAGATTAAAATACATTAGAATAATAAAATAAATAATATGAGCTTATAGGTTCAGCACTAATGGTAAGTGAGGAAAAAGTTCTTTGTGTTAATACCTGCATTTTACAATTAAAATTCTTCATAGGAATGAGATATTTGTGGCTAAGTTAGCTGCAATAATAAGAAATACATAAAAACACTTTAGAGGTTCAAACGGCTCTCACATGTTATGATTATCTGTCAATTTAAATTTCTTAGGTTATATTAATTTATTAGGTTTGATTACCTTTAAGAATATACTACCTGTGTTTAGATTTGTGTTAGTAATCTAATAATTTAAGTCACCTCCAATGAAAAATTTCAATGACATAGAATTCTAGCCTAGAAGATTTTTTCTTGCTTTCTGCTTTAGCTGCTCATCTTCAACAGTCAACACAATCCAATCTTTACTAGCACTGTTAGAATTGACATTGGAATCTGCAGCAGTATTTGTCTTAATCCAATATTTGTCTCATTCCCAGTTCTTACTCTCAGTATTTACCTTATTCCTGAGTGTTTTAATTTTTGTATTTGTTATATGCCTTTTCTTCTCCCAAAGACTCATCTTAACAGGTTTTCTCTCATTGCATCTGTAAATGAAGGTGCAGCAGATGCATGTGTAATGCGGGACATTGCAAAGTTCCAAATAATGACTAGATGAGCTCAGCAGGTGAATTCAGAATTACCAAGTCATTGCTGTCAACTTTCACGAGTTTAAATAGCAGTGATGAATAGTCATGGTGTATGGGTTTGGCTAGATCTCAGACCTGGGGAAAAAAGTAACTTTTTATAGAGAGTTAGTTAAAGCAGCTTCAAATTCAGACCCCTTCTTTCCTTCCTTCTTTCCTTCCTTCCTTCCTTCCTTCCTTCCTTCCTTCCTTCCTTCCTTCCTTCCTTTCCCTCCCTCCTTTCTTTCCTTCCTTCACTCTTCTTTTTTCTCCCAAATATAAAGAATTTTTGCAGGAGAAATTTTATATTGGGTTATTTAAATTATACCAATATAGGCCAAGAGAAAGGAAACTATTTCAAATCTCATGTACAGTTAGAACCAATTCATTGAAGAGCAAAATTTTTTAATGATGTTTTTATACTATTTTATTTAATAAATACAATAAAGAAACAATATTGGATTTATCATAAAAATAAAATCAGAGTAGTCTTTATGGCATAGGACTTTTGATCATGATTTACGCTCAAGGATTGAATAATTTAAGCAAATATATTATGGTCAATACTAAAACACAAAAAAAGTTGACAAAAAAGTACTTTCAATTTGCAGGAATAAGTGGACCTGCTCTGTGTGTATGTGTGTAAACAATTTTTTTAATCTGATAAGGATGATATAATTGAGTAGAAAAAGCTAATAAGGAAGGTGTAAAAAAGGTTGAATTAATGTAGGGAGTTGATTTTCTCATAACCTTACAGAATATATACAGGGAAAGAAGGAAGATACAATCTGTGAATATCGAATAAAGAACATGAGTCTTTCTTTGAAAATTAAAGTATAACTCATGACATATATGCATAGTTAAAATCCATTTGCTAAAAAGGGATAAATGCTGTTTTTTGTATTTTATATTTCATTCAATGAACAGTTAAATGGGTCTGGGTAAACTAAATTTACATGGCATTATTGATTACATAATGATAAAACAAAAGAGAGATTTCCACCATGGACTGGTGGGAAAGTGATGAATCTGGAGGCCCAAAGCCCACTCTAGATCCCACCAAAGTTCCATGGTGAATTCCTCATATTTCAGAAAGGTACTATGGTGGATTCTGTGTCCCACAATGGGGTCTCCTCTTTAATTAAACCTCCAGGTTCCTCCCCACCCGCATTTTCAGATGATGTATTTCAGTGATAACGCAGAAGCAAACAGAAAAGAACTCTCTTCAACTTACCCTTCTAAGTCATTTATTGCAAATAGGTAAACATTTTTCATCCTTTAGGGCTGTGTTTTTCTTCCCCTCAGCCTGGAACTGGAGACTGAATAAAGGAGAAACACAGTGGATAATCTCTGGAAAGCAGGGTTGATAGGAAAAGACACATTAAAAGACTTCTGAGGTTGTGTAATGAGAACAACACTGAAGGACAAAATAAAGTGTCAAATAGTTGGAGGTGGAGAATATGCCACACACGAGAAGGACTCAGGATGACCTGTCACCCTTGAAATTTTCTTGTAGGTCAAGAGTCCAGCAATTGATTACTTCTGTCAACAGTTGAAAGCTATAAGGTCAACAGTCACCAAATTTTTAGATTGTACTCCCTGTCAGCTAAAACAAATTTTAGAGTATACTATATATATTTATTTATCATCCATGCTATATTAAACATATGTTTATATTATAAAATATGCAAAAATTAATTACAGAAAGGAAGGAAAACCATGCATGGCTGTTTGCTCTCCAGTGGATTGACTTTCTGTTATCATGTGCCATTCTACCCCAACAAGGTGCTCGCTTACCTGGCTTTGGAAACCATAAACTTAGAGGAAAGGCCCACAAACTACAGACTGAATGCCAAATCTGTCCCTCCCTTTGATTTCTGTACATTTCATGAACCAACAGTGCTTTTCACATTTTAAAATGGTTAGAAAAAAGTTAAAAAAATATGATTTTGTGACACATGAAAGCCATATGAAATACAAATTTCAGTGTCTATAAGTAAAGTTTTATTGGTACATAGTCATGTTCATTTGTGTACTTATTGTCTATTGCTGTTTTTGAGCTACAGTGACAAAAATGAATAATTGTGGCAAAGACTGTAGAGTCCACAAAGCCTTAAATAATTGCTACCTGACTCTTTACCAAAAAAGTTGGTTGACCTTTGATTTAGAGGATAATGCCATGCTCCATATAAATTCCTTCCCTTCGGATCACACAAGCTAACTTTACATCTAAGACCTTTCTCCTGTTCAAATTAATGCACTTCTTTGTTTTCTATTTCATATATTCAAGAGCTGATGATTGAGTTAGATGATCTCAAAGGCTGATAAAGTGCCGAGTCTCATATGAAATTAATTTTTACTCTGAAAAAAAGTATACAAAATACACCTAGAACAACTAGAGACAGTCATGGATATATATATATATATATATATATATTCCACAGTTTCATTCTACTTCTCTGTGCCTCTTCTGATTTATTATCTACATTTCTTACCTCATCTTCTTGCATCAGTGGACAACATTGTCCTCTTCCCCTCTTTGTCTTTGACCAATGGATGACATCAGAAAACTGGACATATGTATGGATGAGGTGTGTATTTCCTAGTTTCCTCCCCAGACTGTCTGCATCTGTGATTTGGGGGTGAGATTATGGAAACAAAGACAGCTTTGCAGTTTAACCTTTCTTTAGGTATTTTAATCTAAAACCTACAAATGTACATTTTAATTTTATAGTATATTCTTTTTAATGTTGCACAAGCTTACTTTTACAAATATATACTTTAGCAAATGTTTTCTAGTTTTCTATTTATTTGAGACTGGCAGAGAGCTGATTCTCAAGCTAAGCCTTAGCAAAATGGAAAACAGGGGTGCCTGGGTGGCTCAGTCAGTTAAGCATCTGCGTTTGACTCAGGTCATGATCCCAGCATGTCAGAAAGATGTTCCTGGGATTGAGCCCCAGGTCAGGCTCCCTGCTCAGCAGTGAGTCTGCTTCTCCCTTTCCCTCTGTCCTTCCCCCTGCTTCTTCTCTCTCTTTCTCTTTCATTCTGTCTTGCTGACTTCTCTCAAATAAATAAAATCTTAAAAAATGGAAAATAATAAGCATTAATCTGTATAATTTGTGTTCCCTTTAAGTGTAACAAACATCAAATTCTTTTCTTTTTTAATATTCTAGATTCTTGCCCCCCACCCCCCCATTTGAAAGTGGTTCTCTCTTCTCTATAACAAAAATCAATGCACAAAAAGACTAGAACATTCTTTATATAAATATGCTTATATTGTATTTGAATATTAGTATCCCTAAGGCTTTCTTATCACATTTTATGTATTCAGAAAGAGACTAAAATGATGGGAAAATACAATGGATTAGAAAATGGATTGGTTTACATATATGCTTTAGTCTCCATGAATGCCACACTGCTGATGAATGTGAGGGGCTTCTCCCACCTTTCTTTCCATGAGAAAGAATATGCCAGTGACGGTGATGTAGTGACGGGAAAGAACTCAGCCTAAGCTCTCTCTGTTCCATGTCACTACTTAGAATAGAGATTTTCTTCTTAGAATAGAATTTTTCTTGAATTGGCTAAAAAAGTCATACACTTCATGCTGCCTTCTGCAGTACCATCTGGGAAGGGAATTAACAGTCTGGGAAAATAGTCTGTGGTGGAATCCTTTGCACTTCACTGTGGTGGACGGCACAGACCAGTTGCATTTTAACAGATGTGCAAAATCTTTGCAAGTTGCCTATTATGCTTCTAAGGATTCAAATGAAATAAAGTACCAAATTTGCTCTATAAAACTGAAAATGAATAATCTAAATTCTTCAACTGCAATTTTTGTTCATCTTTCATAGGATAGAAAGATGTACCCACAACAAATTATTAAAATATACTCACATTAACAGAGACATTGACTTACTGACATGTTAATGAATAATGTTTATTGCATTTGTGAAAATACCTCCAAGAAAGTTGCCATCTAACAAAGTGACAGCTAAAATATGGAGTGGGTTTTAAAAAATAAACATAGTGAATGATTGAAAATTGTTTTTCTTTTTAAAGGGGCCAAGCATAATAGAAAAAAAGTTCAACTGTTAAATGCAACCATAGCAAGCAGCTTTTCCCACTACAGCTTTGACATTAAAGATAATTTTTAACATGCAATCTCTGCCTTTTTTCTATTCATTTCTTCAGATATTTTTAAATTGTTTTTCCTTTTTTTATAATATTGTGTCACTCCTTATAGAGTGGCTTCCTTCAAATATGAACAATTTCTTTAGCTAATAAAATGCAAAACCAAAACAGCAGAAAGGCAACATTAACATAAGCTTCTCTAGACCCAGCCTTCTGCTCTAACGTGTCCCACTAGTTTTTCTTTATTGGCAAACCGTCTCCAATAAGTAGTATTTGTAAAGTAGACTCTTTGTTTCCATTTCTCTTTTATAATTGGATCATTATACTGCTGTACAGTAGAGATAGCCAAACTGTAGAAATATACTTAAATCAAATGTTATATTCTAAACACTGAGATGAACAAATTTGACTGAATATGTAAGTTTAAAAATTTATGCCTTTAATAAGTAGATGTTTTTCTATAAATCAATTCCATGATAAAATTCAGACATTTCTATGCAAACATATAAGCACCATTAATTTAACTTTAAAAAATTAGTTCAAACAATCTCACAGTAATTGCAGAATATACAGAATAAATATAATAGGATATAGATACATGAGAAACATTGAAAATTTATCCCCAACAACCAGTTATTTTTAACAGTTATTCTCTTCAGGAGATAACAAAGTTATTCTTGTCACACAATCTAATTCAAACCATGTATATAATGTCATAATGTGCTCTTTCTACATGATACAAAAATTTTTAAGCATAATTTTAAAGGACTGTATAATATTCCATTATAAGACTTCTCAAAACTTTACCTAAACATATTTGTTTACTAAGCTATAATCAGTTGGTTTTAATCGGGAGAGACTGGATATTATCTAGTTGCCTTCTACTTGGGAATAGGCTCAATAAGTTCTTATATATGTCAACAAAGGAATATCATACAGTCAGTATCACTGATGGTATTGATCAATAATTTTTATAAGAAAATAGGTTTACTAATTAGAGTGAATCTGTATTTTTCTCACATTTAACTCACATAATTTCAAATATAACATCCTATGAAAACAAAATTGTATTTTTGTTAACATGGCTCCTAAATCTAAGCCATTAACATTGTCTGATGCTAAAATTAATAAAAATTAACTTATTTTGATAGTAGAACATTGTTAGATGTGTTGATAAGTAGAGTAATCAACATTAAAAATGTTTAAGACATAATTTGTAATTGTAAATAAAAACAACTGACTTTGGGAAATTTAAGCAAGGAGCAGAGAACAAGAGATTCTGGCCTGAAAAATGTTCAAATAGGACCAACAATCACAATCAGGACTAATTTAATGAATATACCCTCTGCACTGCTCCTGGATACACACTGATTTTCTTACTCTCTTCTCCTACTACTTCCTAGATTGCAACCTGCTCTTACATCTGGAATGGCTGCCACAGTTGTATCTGCAAAGAATGTACCGGCCATTGCTTGCCACCAGAATGGACTCACATGGTCTGTGCTTCTTCACCTGACTAACGTACCATTCAGAATCGGAACTGGTGAAAAACCTGGCGGAAGTAAAACTTCAACAACCCAGGATGCATTGGATGCCCACTGGAAAAATTAAACAATTTTGCTGAAAATAATCTCATGCACACAAAATTATAAACTACTTGATATGGTAATAAAACATCAACAAATGCACATTGCAAATTAGTTCATCCACAAACTCTAGATAACACAAATTCCCATATAATAAGCTTAAAATTCAATTGTTGTAAAATAGACACTATCATAAAAATGATATACTATGAAAAAAGAAGGGTCATATTTAAAAAATATACATGAAAAAGTCTTCTAATGGGGTTTAAAACCCAATGGATAAAAAAAATTCTATATTGGACAGTCAAATATAAAATTAACAATTTGGGAGACAAACATAAAATTAACAGTTTGGAATCCTGTTTAAATCCAAAGATAAAAGGGATGAAAAAAATATAAAGGTAAATAGGACAGGGTAATAGGTTTAATATAGATCTAAAGGCATTTAAGATAAAGTAAAAAAATATTTTGAAAATGGAATGAGATAATAACAGCATTAATAGAGCCCCGAATCTTCAGATTTAGAAAATATGGGTCTTGCTTATAATAAATTTAGAAATTCAGTTGGACACATTATAGTAAAACTTCAGAACATTAAGCATAAAGAGAAATATCTTTAAAAATATAGGGAAAAAAACTCAAATTACTATTTATAGAATAACAGGCATACCAACAGTGTCTTTACACAACAATTAATGCAACTGAGAATTTTCACTAATGTCAAAAGTCTGAGAAAAAAATATCAATCTAGAATTGTATATACTGATAAGCCATTATTCAATAAGAAAGGCAAAATAGACACAAGAGCATAGCGTAATGTATACCCTTGTTGACTCACTCTGCTGTACACTGGAAACTAATGTAACATTGTGTGTCAACTACACTGAAATTAGAAAAAAAAAAAAAAAAGGAATACTGAGAGTATCCCTCCCCGCATCACATTTAATGAACTTATGAAGGATATTTTTCGGGAAGAAATGAATCAAGAAGGAAGAAATAGGAAGTACGAAGCATGGTGGAAGAGGACAACTGGCAGATATTGGCAGAAGATGCTCCTTTCATGCTTTATTTTTCCACGTTGTCAGACATGTACTGTGTTCCTGGTCTCTGTGCCATCTTCTTAACTCCATTGGTTGGTAAAAGACGGAGCTCCATCTCCAGTGACTTTTGCAGATATTGGTAACTGTGTTGGATTCAGCACCTTTCTTTCCTCTGGGGCTCTGCCCTGCCCAGTACTTGCAGCCTGTGCTGTTATTCCATGATAGAAGCAGTGTGGGTGTCTATGAGGGACGTTTGTAGTTTTCTAGCACTGTCTCTGATGGGTGGGGAAATTCAATCTGAGAGAGAGCTAGGGAGCCTATGTAGCTTACACAGTAAGCTGTATTTTCCACAGTAGCCTCATCAGTACTATATATAATATCTTCGTTTCCATCTGTCAGACTTCATCTTCTAATTGGTTTCAAATTGGTTATTTACAGAGGGAGTATTACCAGCTTCTGGTGCAAAGACCAGGAACTTCAATAACTTGACCCAGAAAATCATTTGGGAAATAAGATACTTGGGGTCGAAACATATGCAGGAAAGCTTCAAAGTTTAGAATTTAGTAAGGGCTTGTTACCTGAGACTTTGACCTTGTCTGATCAACTGGAGTTTATGAATTTTTGTACACAATATTTTTATTTTAAGTTAAAACTTCAGACATTGACCTTAGGCCTCATGAGTCCTTGGATTAGAGTCCTAGCACATGAATGGGTAGAACTTGACAGCCTTAGCACAGGGGACTGGATTTCCCAGTCCTTAGCAATTAGAAACAGATGAATCAGAGATTCAATCATACAAAAAAGAAAGTTGATATGCATGTGTTTTAGACATTAGAGTGTATTTTACTGCTCTTATTGGCTTTCTCAACAACATTAGCTGGCACTGAGGCCAGGGACTTCAAACTGAAAAGACAATTCTGTTTCGTGTTCATTAAAGAGCACTATTGAACATATAGCTTTAGATTGTGGGTGTCAGGAAGTGACAGATGAACTGCCCCCGTTTCTCTTTCTCTTAAATGTTGTTGTCAACTGAATTTGGGAGCAAGAGAAGAAATTCCAAAGGAGGCTCACCTTGGATTTTTATAATTAGTCTATAGGTGGAGAGGAGAAGGGAGAATACTGGAACTAGAATAAATTTACAGATTTGTCAAAGGATAAAAAGGCAAACGAACTGTTATAAATAAAAGCATGTTTACAAATACAGAAACAAACATGAAGGAAGATACTACTATTGAAAAAAGTGAGTGTTGGGAAGAAGTTACAAGTAATTTTTATTGTTGCTCATAACAGCAAACCAATACATACTATCTAACAAAAGAGGCAACACTGTAGTATGTAATATATAAGTATAAAGGTAATCAACAGAACCCAATTTCTAATGAAAATAATAACTGAAAAACTAAAACAGCATAATAATAGATCATATGCATATCTGTGTGTATATACACATGTATAACATATTATACACACATATGCATATGCATGTATTTATATGCATACATGTATATGTTTGTATACCTACAAAAACAGCTGAACTAAGGTCAAACATATATCATAAAAATAAATGGAAATGAGTGTACCTCACCTACTACAGAAAAAATGGTCAAACTTATTCATAAAATCTAACTCTTTGCTCTTTGCAAAAAACACAATTAAAGAAAAATGATTTAGAAACATTAAAAACAAAATTATAGGCAACATATATGAGACAAATGTAAACAGAAAGAAACATATGTTGTGATCTTATTATCAATTAAAGTAAACTTCAGCTAATAAGTCAGACTGAGATATACAAATACCATATGATTTCACTTATATGTGGAACCTAACAGAAATGAATAAACAAACAAAAAGCAGAATCAGACCTGTAAATACAGAGAGCAAACTGGTGGTTGCCAGAGGGGTGGGGGTGGCAGGACAGGCAAAATGGGTGAAGGAGAGTGGGAGGTACTGGCTTCCAGCTATGGAATGAATAAGTCATGGGGATGAAAGGTACAGCATAATGAATACAGTCAATGATACTGTAATGTGGCAGATGGTAGCTACGCTTGTGGCGAGCACAGCATAACATATAGAGATGTCGATTCACTGTGTTATACACCCAAAACTAATGTAACATTGTGTGTCAATGGTACCCACATAAAAAAATAATAATAAAGTAAAATTCAGGAAAAAAGTGCACATTATTAAATTAAAGCTTACAATTTAAAACAAAGGTGTAATAAAAATTATGAATATATATTTATATATATAAAACTTAGAAGCCTCTCTGATATAGTGGAAATTAGAGGGGATATGGTCTAGTAATAATGGACTTTCAGTGAGTCGGTTGATAATACCTAGAAAAATAATACCTATAAAATTAACCAATATGATTGTATACCTTGAGAATAGATAGCAGGTCTTCTTTTCATGAGCATGTTGAAAATATACAAACTCTGAAGATACATTTAGTCACAAGTAAAGTCTCATCGCGTTTTGTTAGATGCAAAAATATTGGCACCATTTGCTGGTAACTCTGCAAATAAACAAGAAATTAGTAATAAATCCTAAACAAGTTGCTTCCATCTAATTATTATAAAGTTACTTAAAAAATTATTCTTCTGCCAAACCAAACATTAATAATTTTTAGAAAAATATAAGGAAAATAAATATTAAAATTTATGGGACATTGCTATAGCAGTACTCTAAGGAGAATTCTTAGCTATAAATATTTAACCTGAAAATATAAAATAGTTGGGACATATAAATTAAGCACACTGACTCACAGATTTCAAGCAAAGCATAAAAATAACCAAGACAAAAACAAAATAAAGAAATTAATAAATTTCAGTAAATGGGATATCCTACTGAAGAGAAAATAAAAATGACAAGGGAAAGATTCTAAAAACTTAATTTCTTTCTAATTCCTGTGTCATCATTTAATTTCAATTCTTGGGGAGGGGAGCAAATTCAATATCTCATTACTAAATGTGATATTTAACAGGTTGAGGCAGTTCCCTTATATTCAAACTTTGCTAAAAGCTTTTATCATGAATGGATGTTAATTTTGTCAAATGATATTTCTTGTACTTATTTAAAGGATGATTTGGTTTTTTTCCCCATTTTAATTTCGTATGGTAAATTAGATTTACTGATTTTCAAAAGTTGGGGAATATTTGTCTTCCTGAAATCTCATTTGGTGTAAATGGTTACTTTCTTTTTATACTGCTGTATTCAACTTTCTAACAACAGTTCAAAATTTTGACATCTGTTTTCATGAGAAATATTCATCTACATGTTCTTATTAGTGTCCATATCATGTTTTGACACCAAGGCTATGCTGGCCTAAAATGACTAAAAAATGCTATTCTTCCAATTTTATGTCTTTCTTGTTTGCAAGAAAAGTTTGTGACAGCTTGGTAGTTTTTTCCCTTTTTTCTTAACTGTTAGAAAAAAATTCAATTGTTAAACCACTTGAATGAACATGGTTTACTTTTTTACGCAAAGGTGTTGTTGTTGTTATAAGTGATTCAATTGTCTTAACAGATACTAGAGTACTATGTGTTTCTATTTCTTCCGTTAGTATTAGTAAATTGTGCTTTCAAGGAATATGCCAGTTTTATACAAATGTCAAATTTATTGGTATAAAATTGCTTGGAGCCTCTTATAATATTTTAAATGTCATTAGATATATGTCCCCAATTGTTTCTTGATATTAGCAATGTTTGTTTTCTCATAAATTTTTTTCTTTTGTTTCTAGCCACATTTCGTATTTCAATCTCTAAAAAACAGTATTTATTTTTCTCTACTCTATATGTAATATTACATTTCATTAATTTGTTTTCTTGACATGATTTGTTTATTTTCATTAATTAGGTTTGATTTACTGCTCTTTGAGTTTGCTCTTCAATCATTTTCTATCTTTTCTGAACTGCACGCTTCAATTATTTGCTCATCTTCAATATACTTCGTACGAGTATTGACTGTTACGAATTTTCCTTGGAACACTGTGTTGGCTGTGTTTCATAAATACTATTACAAACATACCTTATTTTATTGTGCTTTGCTTTATTGTGCTATGCAAATACAGCATTTTTTACAAATTGCATATTTGTGGCAACCCTGCATTGAACAAGTCTATGGGCACAGTTTTCCCAACAGCATTTGCTTACTTTGTGTCCCTGTGTCTCTGTTTCACATTTTGAAAATTCTCACAATACTTCAAACTTTTTCATTATTATTATTATATTTGTTAATGGTGATCTGTGGTCAGGGATTACAACTCAAGGAATGGAAGTTCAGAGGATGGATAGCATTTTTCAGCAACAAAGTATTTTTAATTAAGGTATGTACATTTTTTAGACATAATGCTAGTGCACATTTCATAGATTACAGCATAGTGTAAACATAACTTTTACATGTGCTGGGAAACCAAAAAATTTCCTTGACTCACTTTATTGCAATATTTGCTTTATTGTGGTGGTCTAGAACCAAACCCACAAAATCTCTGAGGTATGCCTGCAATATTGTTTTCATTATTTGTACTTTCTCCAAATTCTGATGACTTTCATTGTCATTTGATTATAAATGGATTAATGATACACTTTTAACTTAAAAAAAGGAAGTCTTTCTTTCCTTCATCCCTTCATTTTATTGTTTTCTAATTTGTTTGTTTATTTGCATTATCATCAGAAAAGATTTTTTGTATTATTTGTATTTTTATAAATGTGCACTTCATATAAAAAAGAGATAATTGTTAAATGTCAGTGTTCAAACACACTCATCTCTGTAAGACCACATCTCACCAAGACCAATGAAATCTACATTATGGATTATGTACAACTATGTTCTCCTAATATTTTTTTTCCCTAATCACTCTTGGAGAGAATTGTTAAACTCATTATTACTGTTTTTCTTTTCATTTACCTTTCAAATTCTCCATGATCTTCTGTAAAAGTTAGGGCTCTCTTATTAACATAAATATTACTAGTAGATCCTGAATTTTGATTTTTATGCTGCGCACTTTATAGTGACTTCCTTGGCTTCTTTAATGTTTCCCTCCTTCCTTCCTTTCTCCCTACCTTCCTTCCCTCTCCATCGCCTCCTTCCTTACTTCCCTCCTTCCTTTCTTTCTCTTTCTCTTTGGTCCCCCCATTCCTCTTTTTCCTTTCATTTCCTTCCTTACTTCTTCACTCCTTTCTTTTTGAAGCATGAATTCTACTTTGTTTATCATAAAGATGGTGATCCCTTGTCTTCATTTGTTTCCCTAGTATATCTTTGCTCATCTTTTCATTTTTAGTAATTCTGAAATTCTTTTTTAATATGCATCTTTCATAACCAGTCAATTTAGGTTCCCTTTTTTAGCCAATCTGAACCTTATTTTATTTTAATTGTGGAGATAGGTCACTTCATTACTGAAATGACTCTCATAATTCATCTTCATTTCACCATATTCATGTATAGGATATGAAAGTTTTAAGTATATAACATAATACATAATGTACCATAAATGTTTATTTTTCATATTTATTTTAATATTTCAGAGGAATTGGGGTTTTCCAGTGGAACCTTAACATATCCTTGGTTTCTATCTATTAAAACAGATTTTCTATGAGTTCAATTCTATATTCCAAGTAGAACTGGAGGGAATAATACAAGTTCATTCTTATAATGATAATTATATGTACATTATTGTATTATTGTAACCATCTCCCTAAAAATTTTTACTTATTCTCTACTAGGAATAATAGTTAGATTTACTAATAACCTCTTCTTTCCTTTTCCTTTCTTCTCACCAGCACCTACTTTACTTCTTGTTAATATCTATGAGTAATTCCCATAAGTTATTCTACATTTTACATACTCTTACCTTCTATCCTTAGCATTTTGTTAGCTGTATTATACCTATTTTTTCATTACATATGACATTTGCATGGCATTCTATCATTTTTATCTACATCACTTAATGTTATGTATTTATTAAGTATATTCAGTACTCACCACCAAAACTTATGCCAAAACTCCTTCTACGATTTTATTGTCTAAAAGTTATCTCCTGGAAGATTCTCCAGGAAATGCTTGTCAAAACAAAAAATTATGTCAATTTACAAAGGTACATAACACTGGCTTGACTTATAAGTGACTTGATCTTTATATCTGGTTACTTAAAAAAATATTTTTCTCTATCTTTAAAATCCAATAGATTTACAAAAATGGATCTGGTGGTGAGTGCTTTAAGTGTACTTTCTAGGGTACGTGGTAAGTCCTTTCAACATGCACATTCAGTATTTTTTAATTTCAGATAATTTTGTTGAATTAGAATTTTTAGAATGTGCTCTGTTCCATTCCTTGAATTTTCTTCTTCAAGCACCTCAATTATAAACACACTGGATTTTTGCATGTCTTCTCTCTTCTTTCATTGTTCTCTCAATCTATATTTTTTCTCAACTATTTATCTATTTCCCTGTTTTTTTCACTACCTTGTATTTTCTATTTCCATCACAGTACTTTTCTTGCTTTTCTGCTTATTCTAATTAGTGTTAATTTTTAAACGTTTCTTAATTTTTTCTCTATCCTTTTTTCTCAAATATTTATCTCTTTATTTACTTGTGGATTTTTTTACTTCTTTTTATTCTGTCATTACTACGCTATCACTAATCAAGAAAAAATCTTCTGTTATCAATATGAATATTTTTTAAAGTTCTCTCATAGCCATTTTCATACTTCTGAGACTTGTTTTTCATAAAACTTTCTGCTTAACCTTATGTGTGAACTTTTTCTCTTTACACTCAGTGTTCCTGATATGCTGTTTTTTTCAACTCCCGTATTTTTTTATCTCATAGTCTTAGGTCTCTGTCCTTCTAAAAATAACTTATAGAATATGTCTGTTGTCCTTAAGGTAGTATAACCAAATATCTTAGTTTTGGGGGGACTGTTTTAGCAATGAAATTCCTGCATCCAGAAAAACCCCTCAGTTAAGAGCAAATGGAGGTTAGTCACCAACCTTAATGTCTATTCTACTCCAGTACTAGAGTAGGACTCTAGTCAGCTTGACGTCTATTCTACTCTGAGAACCTCACAGCTCTTTAGTGGGTCCTTTAAGTCTTTTCTGTTTTGCCATGTTCTTTTTCTCAAATATGTTTGCGTGAGGATTCTGAGTGGGATATTCTCCTTTTGGAGGTAGCTATTTATTGGTTATATCTGTATTACAGGATTCTTAGACCCTTCAGCCCCATTTACCTTATTCTACTAACTCTTGAGAAGCAAAATTGTGTGGGCTCTGTTTTGATGGTGCTTGGGTTCTACTCATTCATATTTTATGGTTTCTAGGTATTTCTTATCATATTGTCCCTTTTAAAAACATTCTTATTTTCTTTGTCTATTTTGTTAGTGGATTTGTGTAGATTTTTAAAATCCTATTAAAATAATCTTGTCCTGACTCAAAATTCCCAGCAGTTATAAATATTTGCTTCTAATGGCTCTCTTTTTGATAGGTCTTCTACCTTTGTGAGGCATAGAACTTCCACCATTATTGTATAATCAACAATAGAATAAACTGAGACAACTCTGAAAAGTGTATTGAAAATGTGCATTATTGGTTATTTAATTTTATCTCTCCTCTCTCTCTCTTTTTCATTTTATCTTTCATCAACACTCTTTCCCAAGTGGACACTGGAAGGAAAAAAAAAAAGTTTAATTTACCAGATATGTTTCCAGTGGATTTTGGACTATTTGCATAAATCTACTTAAGATTCATTACAGATTTTCTGCCCTGAATAATACAGTCATCTTGTGATGCACAAAACTGGCCCTTCCCTTCTAACATTCATTAATCCCTTGGCGAGATGACTTACTTTAGTAGCATAAAATTATTCAAGGTAAAGAGCTTATTTGAAATTGGAAAATCTGTGAACCCTAATGTTAATGAAATAAAAACTTTTTAAGAGTTAGTAACATTTTTAAAAACCATATCACCAAGGGACAGTTTCTTTAGTATCATAAGAACTTCTAATATGAAGAGTTTCTTAAGCAATTAAGCCTTTAGAACAAGTGATCCCTTCTCCCAGTCCTGTTTTCCTCTAATTCTAGTGTCTTGAACAGTTAATATTTTCTTCTTCCTCTAGGTATATCAAAATCTTTTAAGAAGTATAAACACAAAAATTTAAAAAGTATAAACACAAAAAGTATAAACACAAAAAAAGTCTATAGAATATTAATCAATTTTTAAATATACTGTCTTTGGTAAAAATGAATCTGCCAGTATTTTGATAACCAAATAAAGAACAAAAATAATATATAAACCTAGAAAAATGTTTGACCTCCATTACAAAAAAAAAAAAAAAAAGCAACTTTCTTTAAAAGGAGAATGAAAAAGGATTGGGATGACAC
The DNA here is from genome assembly GCF_017311325.1 of Ursus maritimus. NCBI lineage: Eukaryota > Metazoa > Chordata > Mammalia > Carnivora > Ursidae > Ursus > Ursus maritimus. The sequence goes on along the minus strand of NW_024423343.1, from coordinate 72,969,142 downwards.
CAAGTCTAGAAACTTGGGTCTTTCAGGGTTAGAAAGGTCACCAGCCAGATATTTCTTTGGAAAATATAACTGTAACAACTGGATTAAATAAGGTACTTGATATTTTTTATAAACAAGGGAAACAAAAAGAGTGAAAAAAATACCTACAGGTGTTGGAAATTTAGGAATGTATTGTTAAGTCAGTGAATTTTCTATGAAAACAAAATATGAAAACATTTCACATGTACTAAACTCATTCTGAATAAAAAAGGGATTGGGAATAAGATTCAAATTACTAGAGATTATTTGTTATTTGGATGTCTTTGGTAACAAATTTTTCTTGCCAATGAATTGGATTACCTTCCATGCCAGCTTTCCACTGGCAATGAAGATATCATTTTAAATTAGTATTAGTAGCTATTCTCAGCAATATATGTGCCAAGGACAACATCCTAGTAATAAAGTAAAAAGCAGTGGGCTTCATCTTAAAGAGTGAAAAATAATCACTCACTTATTCTACTCATTTAATTGAGCCTTAGGTAGATTCTCAAAAATGTAAAGGGTATTTCTTTTTAGGAAACACAATTTTAACAGTTGAAAAACCTGCTATTATTTCAACCTCCATGATTCTTTAAAAAAAAAAGTGATATTAGAGAATGATTTAAAAATATTATAAAAATGCTCCTGTTTACTTTTAGTCATTTGAATGTTTCAGTTTTTAGATAAAATAAAAGTTACATAGCTAATATAAAACTCTTTGAAATATTGCATAAACACAAGAGATGAAATACTTTATTATATCATGCACTGTGTTGGTATCTCCACCTTCCCATAACATAAGGTTTTGGTTTCTCTCAAAGGTGGTCATTCATTGGACTACTAATCTGTTATCTGGATTGGGATTTTAAAATAAACCTCAGCTAATGTCACCAACATTGTTGTGACTGGACAAAATATTCACCATAGAAAATCATCATCGTTGTTCTAATATCTCTCTCAGACAGTACACACAATTTTGTACATTCAGGCCATCATTCTTGCCATAAATAACACAGGATGATAATCCATGCAGAAGAAAATGGAAGATGAAGTTAAAATAAATACTCTGCATCTACCATTGTTCCAATATGGTACCATTTAACTTCTGCACAGACAGTAATGTCTATCATTGACATTTCAGAAAAGAACTGAAAACATTGTAAACCATTTTCTGATGTAAGAAATTATGGTACCCAAACAATGCTTCAGTCTAAGAGGGGAAGGCTGATGACTCTAACATAAAACAAAGCTCATCATAAAATCTGCTGTTACCCTCCTGTTACAGGATGCATGTGAAAATTCGCTAATAAGAAATTCAGCTTCTTTTTCTAAGATTCTTGGATTTGTTTAGGCTCTTTCTGTGGCTACAAAATGGAATAGAATCCAACATGAAGGCAATAGTAAGAGATGGTATCACGGCAAAACTAAATACACAGTAAGTGTCCAAAAAATCACCAATCACATCTTTCAAGTCATACTCAATACTGATGGCTTTTTTTTTCTATTTTAATAAGGCACTTTGTAATTTCAATAACTGAATCATAACTATCTCATGTTTGGTATTTATATCCTTGGGAATCCCTTTGAAATGTGCCTAATTCTACCTGCAAGGTAGTTATGGAATATTTTGAGAAGATTGGGGATAATTAAAGATTACAAATGGAAAAATAATAGGAATTTGTTCTAGCTGTTGATAATGTTAGTGGCCTAGTTAAAAACCCTTCAAAAACTGGATTTTTATTTAAAGTGCGTGAGTATGTGTGCATATGTGTGCTTGCAGCTATTTTTGAAGATGGCAGATCTACACTTTGAGGGCTGTCAGGTTTTCTACCCAATAGAGTTGTTGAAAAGTACATTTTCATAGTTCAATTTGCCACCCCTGGCCAAAATAATGTGACACTTAAAGAGTGATATGATAAATTAATTGATTTCTCCACATCACCAGGCACAGAGATGGTTTCTTTTATGTCTATGGAGGCAAAGTGAGGTTCTGGCAACTGACAGGATTGTAAAAATATTCATCAGGTTTTTCTTCAGTGATAAGTTACTACAGAAAACAAATACCCCTGAGTCTTTTACACAAAATTATACTATTTATTCCCTTTTTGATAAGGAATATCTGAGGTATTTAGATACGGAAAGACTATAAAATTTATCATGGATAGGAAATGAGGGGGCAATCATGTCTTAGTGCAGATTAAAATACTCAGCTTATTTATTTAAATGAAAATTCTATTTATTTTTAAAAATCATTCTCAGTGGTTATTTTACGTTCAAAACAACAGGCTAGTGATTTAGCTACAAAAGAATGATCTCTAAGAAACTTGAGGAAATACTGTGACTAATTTTGTGAACAAGTAGCTCAAAATGTTTGCAATATATCAACAGAGAGATAATATTACTTTTTATTTATAATTACATAAAGTTGATTAAAAAAAAAGGAAGTCTAAAACCCCTTAAGCTGACAGGCTGCCGAGCTATAACTGGCAGAGTGAGTACAGAGAGATTCAATGTGAAAAGTGGAAGATAATGTGCTCACACACTAATGGGCACTGAACTAGACATAGGCTCATTTTTCACATCATGTCATCTCTAAGGTTTGAATAAAAAGTAATGGCCAGAATGAGCCTGGCTCTATCTCAGACATTATCATTTGCCTCCTCAGTTTTATTTGTGTTGACTTGTACAGTCTAAAAAGATGACAGTCTCTGGGCCTCTGGATCACTCAGAGTGATAATACACAGCACATTACACTGTTGGTGACAGCTTCTGTTCTCCTGGATGGCATATGAAAGCAACGCATCTCTTTCCGTCATTTCAAATGCTATAAACTGACAGAATAAAGAATCTTGCAGAGGGGACATCACAAACCCTGTCTGTTATGATTTTATGAGATAAACTGGAGTTTCCAGGGTATCTTGTTCAGGAAATTAGTGTCAGTCAAACTTTAGTGTTTTTTTTTTTTTAAGAGATAAATAGCAGACTCTCAAAAGTAGCCTTGCCCTATTTCATATAGCAAAACCTCCCAAACCGTATGTTCAATTCAGAGAAAAACTGGTTTTCTTCTCTTTAAAAAAAAAAAAAATAGCTCCTGGGTTACTAGTTAAAGCGCAATAAACTATCCGTGGCTTCAGTGAGAAATAAATGTCTACATATCGATGAGATCTTTAAAGAAATCACTAGCCTGGTTGTATGAAAGAATAAATCAGGACTTTTGAATATTATGGAAGGCTCATTTTTTGCTGAATTGCTAACTTAATGTCCTGTTGAACTATAAACATGCCAAGACTATAATGTTTTTTTCTTGGTACATTTATTCAAGGTTTTATCTTCTTTCTCTTTATTTCAGTAACTATTACTGAATTGATTTACAGTAGTTTGAATTTAACTGAAGACACCACAAAAATATCACTAAGGTAGATAATCATATGCAGAATTTTATTAATTTATCCTAAACTGAATAGCATATGGATTCTCTACTCTTACGTTTTTTAAAACATTACAGTGTCATAAAAATTTACAGGTACTTGAATCATAATCTGCCAATTGTCGTAGCTTTTTCCCATGTAATTTCAAGTACTTCTATTATAATAAACGTTCCTTGCATGACTTAAGTTTAAGTGATTATTTAAGTTAGACTTGCTCGTTGTACTTTTCTGTCCATTTCCATGTTTGAAACTTTTTTACTGTCAAGATGAATAGAAATGAATGTCAAAGACTGTTTCACACATACATTTATAAATGGTCTTTCAGTCAAAAATTTTTATTATCGACTCATTAAAAATTTTATTTCATACTAGAATTTGACCACATACTTGTATTTTAAGTATAGGATAAGCCTGAAATTCAGTTTTTTATCCATAAGGAGTGTTTTAAAAATTAAAGATTGCAAATATAACACTCATAGCATGGTTAAATAAAAGAAATGATGTTAAAAAGCAATGAGAATTTATTTCATATGAATTTCTTTTCTTTCTTTGGATGTCTTATTAATTAATAAGTACTGAGACTGCATACTACTTAGAAATGTAAATCTAGGTTCCTCTCTTAAAAAGGAAAAAAAAATGAAGTATGTAGCCTCTAGTCAGAAAAAGTATGAAGATGTCTTTCCATATGTTCACATGGAACATTGCAATGGTGTGGTTCGTCATCCCACAGGTGGATTTTCAGAATTTTCTGCTGCTTGGAAGATAGATTTGAAATTCCCTGAATTTTGGATGTAGGGAATGATCTGATCACTTTAAGCACCCAGGCGTGTTTGATCAGATTTTCCCTCACCTTCCATTAGGGCACTTTCGTTCATACAATTCCATTTTGAAATTCAGCCACCTGTCATCTACTTGACATACCAAACAATAGTCACTAGCTCTTGCTTTATGGAAGATACACAGAGAGAAATGAGAGTGAAGGAATTAAAAGGGGTTTAATAGCATTAGTCTGCAGTCGGATTATCTTGGTTTTTTCCTTCGTAATTTTTAGAGTTGCTCACTTTTTTCTTACAAGGAAGCCATTTTTATGAGACCTAGCATCAGACTGTAACTTGTTCTCCAACCTGGAGATCTTCATTTGCTCTCTTCTCTTCTTTAGCATAAAGTTTATTTGAATATAGTTTATATTCTCCTACTTACATTGTATCACACAGCTTGATGCTCTTTTTGTAGCCTACCCTCTCTCCTTTGTTCTTACGTGATTTGTCTCTGAGTATTCTATTCTGGGAGGTGAACAAACACCCCAAATTATTATTTATTGCACCTCTCCATTTTCTCAAAACAGTTCTTCATAAACAGTGAACACATAACTGTGAGCTGATGACCAAAGAATGGCCAAAGAACTACTGTCTTTCATGGAGCTTTCTAGCTAGCCTCTCTGGGGTGAGTTATATTGAAAGCAACTTAGCTTCTGCAGATAGACCTCAACTTTGTAAGCACGCAAGAGATTTTAGAATCTGATATGTTACTTTAATGAAATCCGTGCTGTTAACCTAGTAAACAGCAATATTTTAAATAATAACAATGAGTAATAGCCCACTTCATTCCTTGAATAGCTACATCTGATAAAATTCATTAGTGAAAAATAGAAATAAATATAAAACTCATTATATATATATATATATATATATACACAATAAACATATTTAACAAAGAACTTCTTCAAGTGAATATCCTTCTATATTATATATGGGGGAAATAGAATAGAAACCTTTAAAATCATATACGAGTCGGAATACTGAGATGTACGTATAATAGAATCCTTTTTTTCCTACATTGTTTCCAAGAAAATATCTGTCGCTACAGAAAAGAAAATGAACCGTAGCCCCTAACACAAGTCTGCAAATCCACAGTGTGCTATACCTAGCAGGGTCACAGCTGCCCATCTACTAGCACAGGGACATGGAAACGCAGTCACTTGCTGAGGCTTACTGTAAAAGTCATTTTTGCTCTTGGAAATGGGAATCGCTGCCCAATCCCATTAGGCTTCCACCTCAGGTCCTTAGACTTACTTCCCCCTTTCTTTGTTCAGGTCTTATCCTTCCTTGTCGGTATTGAACTCGCCTCCCAGAACAAGTAAGCCTCCTGCTTGTAGTCTGCCCATGGAGTCACCAGGTTAAGGGTGTATCTACTCCATTCCTGATAAATGCCAGTTTTATCTGCCCATTTCTTTTGTGTGTCTCTCAGTGAGATAGCAGGGTTAGGACATATCACATCTTGTATTCTCCATGTCCCTTTTATTTTGGAAAGCTTTTGAGAGCTTAACATTTCCCTGTTTCTTGTTGTTCAGACCAAACCATTCCCTTCTGAATCCGTTTATTCGTGGCCTCTTGCCTCCTCCAGCAAATCCAGGCTTCCTCTTGTCATCTTCAAGGAACCCGCCCCTATCTTGCCTTTCTGTCCTTGTACGCACTGCCCTAGCTGTCACTTTTATCTCGAGTCAATTTTAACCATGTAAACAGAGTAGAGTCATTACAACAGTTAAGAGGAAGTCAAGTGATTTCAAAGACAAACTAGGATTAAAAAGATTGGAATCCAAATTTCTCCAACCTGAAGAGATAATATTTACTAACACTAACTTCTTACAACATAAAAAACTTCCAATTCTCCAGACACGCTTGTATCTAAACAGTAATGAGTGTAAAATATACATGACATACATATGCATATATGTATGTATTGGATATTAGCTCAATCAGTTGGTCTTAACTTCTAGAGAATTTTCATTTAAATTGGGTATGAATTTAAAAAGACCACTAAAGTAAAATGTTCCAAATCCCTTACTTTCCCTCCCATGTCCAGATAGATGACTAAATACCTTTCTATATGCAACTTACAAACTTACAAATAGTTGTCTAGCTTCAGCATAAAGCCCTTCAATAATTTTTCTCTTAGAAAGCCCATTTTGTTCTCAGATACTTCTACCTGAAAAAAACTTTTTCCTTAACTTCAATTGAAATCTATCCCTTGGTAACATTCAATTGTTGGATTTTGTTCTTACCTCTGGAATCATATAAATCATGGCTAAATAAATTTTCACATGCAGTCTTTCAAATATTTTAAAATATCTGTGTCTCACCTACATTCTCTAAGTTAAATAATCTCACTACTTAAACTAAGCATTATATCATTTCTTCGGGTCTTTGATGATTCTGCTTTGTGTTCTCAAAGAGTAAAGTACTTAAGTCTCATGCTTAAGACTTAAGCATGTCTTAAGTTAAGACATAACTTAAACTAAATATGATGGTCTGGCCACGTCACACTTATAACAAAGTTAAACTAAAAGTCCAGTGTGATTTTTGCATAGGTGTTTTTTCTAGGCAAGCCTTCCTTATTGTGTTTTTGTAAAGTTGGATTTTTTTAGACTCTAGAACAAGGTGAACTTACATTAGTCGGTACCATATTATAACCATATCGATTTATCTGTTTATTTTTTTGCCCATCAAGATTTTTTTAGATATTGATAATAGGTGAACAATTTCTATATCTCATTCAGATTCATGCAATTCACAAATATAATTGGTATGCTGTCTCAGTACTCATCAGAGCCTTTAATAAAATAGTCTAGAAAAATTTTAAATTTCATTTTTTACAAGTCTAGAAATTTATTTTGATCAAGAGACAAACTCCAATTGATCTAACAAACCATGAAATTTCAAAACTCCTATTTTAAACTATGATTCTAGTGAAACTTTGCTATAATGCCATAATTAGATATTTAGAAATAGTAAGTTTATACATTTTCATAACTTTTGTTCATACATAATTTTAAACTTTAAAATGATTGTAAAAGTTGACAAAAATTGAAACATTATCTGCTTATCTCTCCAAAGAAGTTATGCTCAAAGGTTTCTCAAGAATTCTGTGTGCTAGACAATATTCCTAAAGTTTCTTCTGTATGGCTCTTCTGGTACAGAGATTACCAGTCCAACAAGGTTTTCGTAGGCACCAAAATAGACTTTCAAGAGGAAAATATAATAATAGTTCAATTACTGGTTTGTAAGCAAGGATTTCCAGACTCATGATACATCAGAATTTATGTTAGCAAATATATGTTTTTGTCTTATTTCAAAAGTATCATTCTTACTTTTCAGAAATTCTACATTTGCCATGGTGCGCACAGTCTATACCATATTGAATTACATGACTTATTTCCCCCCTGACAAAAGTATCAGAAACTTAGGTGAGAAGTTGTAGTTCTAAATAAACAAAGCCAGACATTCCATTGAGATTTACCTGTGGCTCTGGTTAAGTCACTTCATCTCCTGTCAAGTTTCCCTAACTGTAAAGTAAACTAATGATATGTCACCTCTTTCAAGGGAATTTTTGAGAGTTAATGAATGCACAGTGAGCAATTTAAGGATCAAACACACTGGGCAAAAGACTAAATTTTTATTATAGTGGATACTCGCAGCCTTATGTAATCTGCCAGTCTAAACCATGTGCTGCTTTGGCACATGCTTACTGAAAATAGCAGACCAGTTTGTGAGCTGGCAAGCTCTCAACACAGCAGATGGACATGCAATGAAATAACTAGCAAAGAGACCTTGTTTCAACATCAAATATGTTTCCATAGGGCCAGATTCCTGGGCAAAAATGTTTTAGTGATGCTGCTGCAAGTAAGGTACATGTATGTGTCCTTTGCATTAAACCTTCGCTAACTTTTCCCATCTTTTGGGGGGTTATTTCAGACATTCGCACATTTCAAACATCGAAAAATTCGTATTTGAAAGTCACAATGGCTTGAGTATTTTGGTTAAGAGTTTTGAAACACCAGTGAAGAATGAGGTTTAAATAATACTTATTTTTTCATGAGAAGAAGGTACAGTTATCTGGCCCCTTGAGCAAACAGGGGAGATTTATTGCACACTCTGTCTTGACACTCTTTGCTCATAGTTTGTAATCTTTTAGTGTCTCAAGGAGATGTCATTGAACTCTTTACTAAATCAGAATATTTCAGGTATTTTTGACTGGCTCCTTTGAAATGTAATACAGCCACACGATGAGTTAAAAAGAGTAGAAACTCATCAAAGTTAATGGGAGTCTCAGATAATTTTTAGCTATTGTCAAACGAGAACCCTTCGTGTTTTAGTGTTAATATTGCAATTATAATCAGAGAAAGGTATGTGGAATATATGTCTGCAGAGGCAAATGGATACCTTAAAATTAATAGTACAGTGCACACTTTAAGAAAATAAATCATTAAAGTGTTCCATAGGTTGATCTGAATTTCTTTTGTTCTATAGCAAGTTTTAATATAATATTTGTTATGGATACAAATTTCACTGTGATTCCTAGACACATCAAAAGCCCATCAGCATTGGGAAGCTTTTTGAGAATTCAATTAAGAACAAAAACTAAATAATACACACATCACCAAAAGGCAATCAAATGATGAAAAGTGCAAGTTTTTATTTTTCTCTAGTAGAAAACCACTAGTGCCTCTCTGAATATATAACCACTTAATAGTTTCTTTTATTTGTTCAGAAATCTCTCATGTGTGTGTTTTTAAATTTAAATTTTTATGTTTATATATATAAAATAATATTTTGGAAGTTTGCATATGAAATGCACATTAATTTTTATAGCTTCATATTAATTATTATATAAAAGAACTAAAATTTATTTAAAAACTCCCTCATTAGTGGCCTTTTAAATATCTGATAAGGGTCTCATTACTGATCTTTTTCTGAAATTTCTTGGATATTGTCACATATTTATTCCCCCCTATGAACCCTAGTGTCATTTTGTCAAGTGCCCCCAAGTGAAAAGTCTGATGGAATTTTAATTGGTATTGAATAGAATTTATGAATTTATTTTGGAACAATTATAATAATATAGCTTCTTATCAAAAAACATTGTTTTTCCTATTATACCTTCAAGACTGTTGCTATCTATCATTTGTAAAATGCCTGGCATATAATAGATCATGGATTTATAATGTTTTTCATATAGATTCAGTATATATCTGGTTAAGCATGCTCATGATGATGATGATTATTAATGTTATTGATGTAAATATAAGTGATAATAATTTTTTTCTTTCTCTATATTTTGACCTGCCATTGTTTATATATAGGAAAACTACTTTCTGTATTAATTGGCTGGCTATTCACTTTGTTAAATTCTTTACTGCTTGGTGATCATTATTTATTCTCTTGCTTATATAGTCATACCATCTGCATAAAGTGTTAAATTGTCATTCTCCTCGCAAATTTGTATGCCACTTATTTCCTTCTCTTCTCTAATTGCACTGGCTAGATTTTCCAGAATATTGTTCAATAATACTGATAAAGTAAGCATCTGTTTCATTTTTATCACTTCAATAAAATGTGTTTAGTGTTAAACTGTTAAAATATATGTTGGCTTTTGGCTTTTAATAGCTCTCTCTCTATATATTATTATGTCAAAAAATAACCCATCTATTTCTAGGATAGTAAAGGTTCTTATTTGATCACTTTTGCATGTTTATTTTGGGAGATAGATTGTATGGTGACCTTTTCTCCTGACTCTTTGTCCACATTTCCCACTCTATTGACTTTGGAATAGGTCACATGACTTGCTTTGACCAGTGATACATAGGTGTAGCAGCTTTAAATGGGTTTGTATTGTTTGGCCCACTCTTACCTCTCTGTCCTAGGTCATTTAGAAGAGCATACTCCAGATAGAATATTCCTTAAGCCTGGGTCCTTAGAGAATCTTGTCAGCACAACTCAGCTTAACATTGCCTAGCAAAGCCCAGTAGAATGCAGTCATATAGTGACCCATAGAACTAATGTGAGGAGCAAGTGTCTAAATATTTATTAGCTTTTCTGTGGATATAAATTCAATATTTACAAATGTGTTTGATTGTGTGATAATTAATATATCATTTTAGTATGTTTTATGAAAGGAAATGACCTTTATGTGTCTGGGATGAAATGTGTCTGTCCACAGAATGTTATTTTATACATCTACTTCATTTGATTTGATATTTTCTTTTGAAATTTGGTATCACTTTAGTAAGTGAGATTTGTCTGTTGTTATTTTGGCTGTCTGGCTTTGGTATTTTTGTCAAGTTTTACTATTGATGGTATAATAGAGTTTTAAAAAGATTTAGAAGTTTTGTTCTGAAAGTTATGTTTGAGATAAGTTTCAATAGCATTTGGATTTGTTTATTCACTTTTTATTTGAAAGAGTTTAGCAACAAAACAATACAGACATGTTTCTTTTTTTTTAGGTAGCACTTTGGTAGTAGTTCAATATCATGTTTGTGTATATTTTACTAAAAATTCACCTTTCACAGATTTTCGGATTTATTTGCATAACATTTTGTCATATACTCCCTTATAATTCTTTCCATTTTTGTTCCTATACTTAGTTATTTCCTCATCTTCATTTTAAATTGTGTCCATTTGCTTGGACTACTAAAATAGATCTCTGTTTTCACACTTACCAATATATTGCCTAATGTCCATGCAGTGGCCAAGAAGATATATTTAAAATAGAAATTATAATAACTCATTTTCCTGCTCAATCATTGCCTGATGATTCCCATTAAAATTATCATTTTCATACCACCTTGTAAGCACTTTTATTCTTTCCATTAGAACTGAGTTTCTTGCCAGTTGTGAAAACATCTTGTTCCTGCCTGAGGTCTTTGAATTTGCTCTTTCTTTAGTCTAGAATATTCTTCCTCTACAGCATACCATATTATTTAACATACCTCTACATTGTGCGTCCTCAACCTTAATATAGGTTATGTTTTATTATCTACTTTTTAGAACTTCCTACAATCAAAAGAATATTTTATTCACTTATTTTTGGCCTGATTTTTTTCTACTAACATACATCCTCTATGTATTATCAACTCCTGTGACCAAAATGCCTAGAACAATATCCATAATTGAATTAATAAATTGTGTGCTCTCTTGGTTTCATTTAGTAAATTTGAAATAATTTGCTATTAATATTGTAACTTTCTTTATTTGTTTTAGAGTTTGAATACTATCCTTTTCTCCCCCTGTACTTTATATTATCATATCATTTTGTTTTAGATGTCCCCTGTCTATAGCACATAGTTGGCTATAGTTTCAACTTTTTTGGAATTGGAAGAGGGTATAAGTTTCCAGTTATTTATTTTTCTGTCTTTTGTTATGTAAATTATCTTGTTTTCTTTTTATTTACATCTAGTAATTTTTTAAAATTACATATTTTATCAGTTTTGAATTGGGTGGTTGCAAACAAGAGATCACCCAGTATTTTATGTAGTGAATAAGTTTCATAAAAATCTAAGCACCATAAAGAAAAATTGCAAAAAAGCCAAGAAAGACCTTCAGATTTAAGAATAGGTACCAGTGTTCCATCTAGGTTCTAGATTCTAGGATGTATCAGGTTTGAGGATTATTTTGGACTGAATAATAAGAATAGAACTTATTGGATAAAGCATTAGAAATGCAAGACAAAATCTAACATGTTTTTCAATGAAGAAGTGAGAAATGAGGGCGTTATTTAAAATTAAAGAAATCAGTTTTTATTAGATTCTGCAGTTGTATGACCAAGAGTGAAATTAGATCAATTGGATAAAAGCTATGGTCTGTCTCAGGAATAGGATCATGTGTCTGTGCCCACACATACTGGACTATTACCACTGGGACTTCCACAAAAGCAGTAAACTTCAAAAGGCTATACCCCAAGGAAAAGGATAGACAAAATATCCATCCCTCAGTATGAGAGATGGAAAAGAAGCTTATCTTTGGTTACTGGTCTCTTGTTAAGAATGAATACATCTTCTCAGAATTTGTAAACATTGTCTTGTACTTTAAGTAAGTTTCAGGTTCAAATTTACTTTATCCACCTAATCTGAGACTCTTTCAACCAACAATTAAAGGTACATTTTTCTCTCACACCAATAACAAATCTGCTGTGCAAGACAGAACAAACACAAAGGCATTCTAGGGAACTCTAGTGTTACCTTAGGTGTGATCTGTGGATTAGTGCTGGTTCATGAGCTGATTGCTACTCATCAGTGACAAGTACAGACATTGAGAGTGTTAGGAATGGTTTTAGCTATTTGACAGAGTAATTAATGTAAACTTGATCTAATATTTGTAAAAACCTAACACTTTTATTTTTATGTCTCTGTTAATTTAATTTATTCTAATAATTACTTTTTATTTTATTTACAAAAGTATAGATCTATGATGATTTGAAAGAAGAAAGTGATTCTTTTACTACCAATTCTTTAAGAGGCAAGCATGTCCAATAATGGCAAATAATTCAATAGATAGAATCTATCTCACAATGCAAAATTACAAGACACATGGGGAGATTAAAAAAACACTATGGTTAAGAATCTGTGCAAATAAAAACAGCAAGATTAGACTTTAGATAACATAATTTATATGTTTGAGTAAGTGGAAAACAGAATAGAAAAACCAAAAAATAGAACATAACAATATAAAATAAAGCATAAGTTAATTGAACAGGAATTCAATTTAATTTTAAGAAATGAAAACAGAAGTAAATAAAATCTTAGTTGAAAAGTTAACCATCAGATTAGATATAGTTGAACAGAGAATTAGCAAAATAAAAGAATTTGAAATTTTTTTTAATATAACATAGAGTAAAAGAGATGAAATATGAAATATAAAGGAGATTAAGATAAAAGCTAGGCACAGTGAAGAGCCTCCAAATAACTGTGCAGTGTTCTAAAAAGGAATGAATAGAAGTAAAAGTTAAAAATTGAGCTACTCTATGATCCAGCCATTGCACTACTGGGTATTTACCCCAAAGATACAGACGTAGTGAAGATAAGGGCCATATGCACCCCAATGTTCATAAGAGCATTGTCCACAATAGCTAAGTGGTGGAAGGAGCCAAGATGCCCTTCAACAGATGAATGGATAAAGATGATGTGGTCCATATATACAATGGAATATTACTCAGCCATCAGAAAGAATGATTACACAACATTTGCAGGAACATGGATGGGACTGGAGGAGATTATGCTAAGTGAAATAAGTCAAGCGGGGAAAGACAATTATCATATGGTTTCACTCATTTATGGAACATAAGAAATAGGAAGATTGGTAGGAGAAGGAAGGGAAGAAAGAAGGGGGTGTAAACAGAAGGGGGAATGAACCATGAGAGACTGTGGACTCTGGGAAACAAACTGAGGGCTTCAGAGGGGACAGGAGTGGGGGACTGGGATAGGCCAGTGATGGGTATTAAGGAGGGCACATATTGCATGGTGCACTGGGTGTTACCCGCAAATAATGAATCATGGAACATTGCATCAAAAACTGGGGATGTACTGTATGTGACTAATATAACAAAATAAAAAAAAAGAAATTAAAGAAGAGAAGAAAAGGCTAGTTTTCAGACAAGGAATTATCTACTTATAAATTCCAGGCAAATCTATGGAAATATTAGTGGATATGACATGTTATCCTAAATCAAGACTATATTTTATGCCAGCAAAGCATTATTAAGACGCGTTAAGTATAGTTTAATATAAAGATAATACCAGAAAAGTAATAAAGACTATAGAATACCTAAGATTAAATCTAACATCAGAAAGCAGTATAAAATGTAGACATAGAGAGTGAGATGTAAGTAAATATTCATGTTGATAAGTGGGGAGACAATATCATACAATGCAAACTCTTCTGTATTTGATTGCAATTTCAAACAAAATTGCAAAGATTATTCTACATAACCTCTTAAACTAGGGCCTAGAATAGGTGTGATAATTTTAAAGAAGAGGGACAATATTGGAACGGTTTTATAATTAAGGAGAATAAATATAATGTTAATATGATTCAGGTGATTCAGTATTGGCAAAAAAAAAGGACAAATAAACCAACATCATTTTATTTATTTTCATTTGGTTTCGTATACCCTATAAATGAGCAACTTTCCGTTTGTAAGTTAATTTCAATTTGTAAATGAGACCAACCTATATATGGAAATTAGATGAAAATGGAGACATTAAAAATCAATAGGAAAGATGAAATATTAAATTTTCCAGTGCAAAATTGCTTACTCCCCCAAAAAGGAAGGAAAAAATATTCTTACCTTAAAACATTCACAAAAATAAATTCCAGATGGACTATCCACCGAAGAGATAAAACGTACTTACAAAAGCAAACATGAAAAACCCATAAATAAGAGAAAAATACAAGCCACAAGTAGAAATCTGTGTAACACATGCGACTTTCAAAGGATTAGTGTTGTAAAGACTACATACATACAATAAGAGAGAAAGACCCTATTAAAATAAGTGGTTAAGTTTGAATAGGCAGTTCACAGAAGTTGAAAACCAAATGGCCAGTTAACCTATAACAAGACATTTAATTTGGCTATTAATCAAGGAAACACTAATTAAACCACAATTAACTATTATTTCATACCAATTAGGTTAACAACACTTAAAAGAATTCAGAAAGAGACGGAGTAATGAATTCTCTCATACAATTTTTAAGAAATGAAAAAAAAATAGGAAAAAATACTATTGGAGATAGTAGGTGACAGCTTTTCTGTCCCCAAGAATTTTCATGGGACATGCTCCCTATAGACCCTAATTTCCTATCCCAGTGCTTGGTTTCTACTCTCTTCTGTTCTTTGTCAAATGAATGATGGTTCTCTTTCTAGTTGCTCACAGATACCTGGTCCTTGTTCTGTTTGAACACTACAACAAACTGTTCTCATGCTGAAAAATAACAGATGACAATGACAGCATAGTTTTAAATTCATAATTATGGACTAATTTCTGAAGCTAATGTCTATTATTTACATTCAAAATTTAACTGATCCATCAGGCACTCACCAATTGAAGTAGCTCATTTACAGGATGTATGAAAATAAAAGGAAATAAATAAAATGACATCACTTTCTCCAAACCATTTCCCACTCCCCTTCAAATAGCCCCAATTTATTTAAAGGTTACATTTTAATTAGATATACTTTTTCTTCAAAAAAATCAACTTTGAAAGACAATTTACATAAAACACACCATTTTAAGTATAAAGTTTCATAAATGTTGCCAAATATATTTTCTTGTGTAACCATTGTCACAATCAAGATATAAAATATCTTAATCACCCCACGTTTCCTCAAGCCCATAGGCAATCAACTCTTCACCAAACCCTCCATCATCATCCACTCCAGGAGACCTCTGATCCATTTTCCTTTACTTGAGTAGATTTGTCTTTTCTATACTTTTGTATAGATACAGAATCACATTGTATGTATGTTGTCTTTTGTGATTAACATCATGTTTTTGAGATAAATCCATATTACTTTTTAGGTGAAGTAATATTATATTGCTATGCCATACCTTCCATATCCATCTCTCTTGTCATATACATTTAGGTTGCTTCTAGGTTCTGACTATTATTATTATTATTTTTAAGATTTTATTTATTTGACAGAGGAAGACACAGCGAGAGAGGGAACACAAGCAGGGGGAGTGGGAGAGGGAGAAGCAGGCTTCCTGTTGAGCAGGGAGCCCAATGCGGGGCTCGATCCCAGGACCCAGAGATTATGACCTGAGCTGAAGGTAGACGCTCAACGACTGAACCACCCAGGCACCCTATTATTAATAAAATTGCTATGACCATTCATGTAAAAATCTTTATGTAGACATATTTTTCTTTTTAATTGAACTTTGAAATAAATAATGGACTAAAAAATATTAAAAGGCAAACAATGAAAACCCTCCCTCCAGCTCAATCCAACAAGTAACCAGGTTAGTGGGTTCTTTATTTTTCCAGATAATTATTATGCATATAGAAGCCAGTCGAGCTGTATGTTCTTTTTTCCTTCTCCCTTCCTGCCAAGGACACCATATTATACATATATTTCTATAATCTGCTTCTTTATTTTTCATTTATTCTGTTTTTTCAGTCAACATAAAATTGTCTTTTTGATATACAGTTATTTGAATTTTAACAATTCAATTTTAATATATAGATTTGTGTTACCATAATCACAGAAAAAATATGTAATAGCTCCTTTATTTCATAAAATTTCCTAGTGCTATCACTTTGTAGTCAAATATTTCACCAAGTCCTAACGCCTGAAAATCAGTGAGGTGTTCTGCACCACTGTAGTCTTTTTGAGAACATACTGGAACCATACACCATACTTTTTGAGACTGGTTCTGTTCATCAGAGTAATGTCTTTGAGATTCATAGTTACATATCAAGAGCTAGTTGTACATTTCAATAGTTAGCTTCTTATTTTGTTATGAAATATTTTCTTTCTCTTTAGACTTTAATTATTAGGTTTCTTCCCATGCACTTAAAAATATTTTAGTGAACTTTACATTCTAAAGGAGCTCTTTGATAAAGAGTTATAAATGTAGTATGCAGCTCTTTGATAAAGAATATAAATGTAGTATGCAGAATTTTCATTAACCCCACATCCACTTTAGCCTATTGTTAGTTTCTTGTTTTACTATGAGTTTATCACTATTAGTTTATCACTATTAAAGAACCAATATAAATATATTATTACTAATATAAAGTCCTTACATGATTCATATTTCTTTCATTTTACCTATTTTTTTTTTCTGTGCCAAGCGTCGATTCATGACACTACATCACATTTATTGATGTCTCCTTAGGCTCCTCTAGACTATGACAGTTTCTCAGACTCCCTTTATTTTTGATCGTCTCTATAGTCTTGAGGTTATTGGTCAGGCATTTTGTAGAACACCTCTCAATTGGTATTTGTCTGATGTTTTTCTCATGATTAGAAAAAGGTTTTGGGTCCTTGAGAAGAAGACCACAAAAATAAAATGCCATTTCCATCACACAATATCACAGATACATACTATCAACTGTTGATATTAACCTTGATCACCTGGCTAATACATTTCTTCTTTATTGCTAAATAGCATTCTATTGTACAAATACAGTAATTTGTATGCCCATTCACCTATTGAAAGACTTTAAGGTTGTTTACACTTTAGAGATTATGCACAGTGTTACTATAAACACAACTTTTACACAGGTTTTGGCAAAAACATAAATTTGCCTTTCTCTAGAGTAAATGCCCAGTAGCAGGATTGTTGAGTCATAAGGTTAGAGTAGATTTAACTCTGTAAGAACCTGCCAAACTGTTTTCCACGTGTACATTTGGCATTTCCATCAGCAATGAATGAGAGTTCTGTTCCATATTATTACCAACATTTGCTCTTTTCAATATTTTTTGAAAGAATATTTTAGCCATTCAACCAGGTGTGTAGTGCTAACTCATTATGGTTTTTATTTACATTTTCCAGATGGCAAATGATGCTGTGAAACTTTTCATGTCTTTCTTGCCATCTGTACATCTTCTTTGGTGAAGTGTCTATTTTAGTTATTTGTCCAGTTTTTAAAGTTGGTTATTTATTTTCTTACTGTTTTGAGAGTTTGTTCCTTATTCTGGATATAAGTAATTTGTCATATATGTGGTTTCCAAAAAAATCCATTGATTTTTTTCTTTCTTTTATGGATCACTCTTTTAATGTCATGTCTAGGAACTCTTTAACAAGCCTTAGTTCTCAGAAATAGTCTCTTATAATTTCTTCTAAAAGTTATATGGTTTCACATTACACTTAAATCAGTGATTTCATTTTGAGTTAATTCTTTGTATAGATGTGAGGTTTAACTTCAAGTGGTTTTTGTTTTATTTTGTTTTGTTTTGTTTTGTTTTGCCTATGGTTATTGAATTTCTCCTACCACTATTTATTGAAAAGACTATCTTTCTTTCATTGAGTTAATTTTACACCGTTGTCAAATGTCAGCTGTCTGTATTTGTGTGGTATTATTCTGGGCTCCTTATTCTGTCCCACCAATTTGTATGTTGATCCTTCTGCCAATACGACACAATACTGTTTACTATAGCTATATAAGAAGTTTTGAAATCAGGTAAAGTGATTCCTCTCTCTTTATTCTTCTGTTTCAAAATTTGGTTAGCTATTTTAATTCCTTTGCCATATAAATTTTATTTATTATTCATTTTTTAACATGAAAAATCAAATTTAATAGGCATGCATACAGGGAATCCACACAGGGAAGAAATTCTGAAGACAATGGCAATATAGATTTTAGAGTAATCTTGTTTATATCTACAAAATATCTTGCTAGGATTTTGATAAGGATTGTGTTAAACTTTTATGTGAATATTCAGATCATTGAAAATTTTACTTAGTTTTCAAATTCATGAACAGATCATGTCTCTCCATTTATTTAGATCCTCTTTGGTTTATTTGATGAATGTTTTGTAGATTTAGTATGCAGTTTCTACCAGTGTTTTGTTAGATTTGTAGGTATGTGTTTCATGATTTTAGAACTGTAGTAAATGTTATTTAAAAAATGTTTCCAATTGTTCATTATTATTATATAGGAATATAACTGCTTTATGTGTTGTTGTTGATCAAGTATCTTGTGACTTTGATGAACTCTTTCATTAGTTCTACAATTTTTTTTTGTAGATTCCTTGAGATTTGACATGTAGACAATCATGTCCATACAAATGGGAGAGTTTTCTTTCTTCCTTTCCAATTTTTATGTACTTTATTTCTTTTCTTTGCCATATTAAGTTGAGTAGATCTAATAAGATGTTGGATAGAAGCTATGAGAGTGGATATCCTTGCCCTGTCCTCTATCTTGGGAGGAAAGTGTTTAGTCTTTCACTGTTAATTATGATATCAGCTAAAGGGTTTTTTTCTCTAATTTTTTTAAATCATATTGAGGAATTTTCATTCTATTTCTTGTTTGCTAAGGGTTTTATCATAAATTGGTTTTGAATTTTGTCAAATGCTTTTTCTGCACGAATTGATATAATCATGTGGATTATAATCAACTAAATTGATTAATTTAAGAATATTGAATATTGCATTCCTGAGATAAGCTCCATTAGGTTATGATATGTTGCTTTTTTAATTGTTGGATTTGATTTGGTAATACTTTGTTGAGGAATTTTGTGTCTATCTTCTTGGGAATATTGGTATGTAGTTTTCTTTGTACTCTCTCCATCTGATGTTTAATCCAGAGTACTTCTGGCCTCATAAAATTGGATGATAATTGTTCTGTCCTCTTTTATTTTCTGGAAGATATTGTACAAAATTGGTCTTTATTTGTTCTTTAAATGTTTGTTAGAATTCATCAGTAAAACGTGGGCCTGAAGATATCTTTACTGGAATGTTTTTTTAACTGTAAATTGAATTACATTTCTTTAATAGTATAGGACTATATAGGGTATCTATTTCATCTTGGATAAGTTTGGTAGTTTGTGCTTTTCAAGAAATTGTTCTGTTTTATATAAGTTTTGAGTTTATGTCCATAGAGCGGTTCATAGTATTCCTTTATTATTTGAATATTTGCTGGGTCTTTAGTAATATATTTTTATTCTACTAAAGACATACTTAGTAATGCAATTGCTTGATTAGACTTGTGTGCACTTAAATGTATTAAAAAAACTGCTAAAACAGTTTTTCCAAGTAGTTATGCCATTTACATTCCCATGAAAATGTATAAAATTTCTGCCTGTTTTAGTTCCTTTCAACTCTTGGCTTTGTTTTTATTTTTAATTTTAGCCAGGTAGTTTCCAAACTGTACTATTTTGCATTCCAACAAGCAACGTAACAATTTCATATCTTTGTCAGCACTTGGTATTGTCAGCCTTGCAAATTTTAGCCCCTCTACAGTAGATGTATAGTAGCATCTCATCATGTTTACAATTTGAATTTTTCTGGAGAATATTAATGTTAAGAATTTTTTCATTTGATTTTTGGCCATATGATTTTTGTGCATGTTTGTATGAAGTGTCTATTAAGTGTCTAACATCTTCAACTGATTAGTTTGTATTTGTATTGTTGAGTTGTAAGGGTTTTTTTTTTCCATGTTCTAAGTAATTCTCTAGCACTTCCATTGCGGGTATTTTCTGTCAACCTGCCTTTTGATTTTCACAGCACTGACTTTTAAAGAACAAGTGTTATTAATTTTGAAAAGTCAATTTTTCATATTTTTGACTATTTTTAATGTCAAAAATGTCTTTTACTATCCTTTCACCTGTGAAAATATTCTCCACCATTCCCTTAATACAGTTTTATTTTGCTTGACTTTTATCCCCATACATCCTTGACCAATACTCATATTGCTATAATCTAGAATAATAATTTTAGACTGTTATTAAGGTAAATACTTAATACTGTCAATATTTATTTATATTTAACCTTGTGTTTAATTGAGGTTGCTCATTGGTGCTACTTGAAACATGCTTTTTCAACCTGGATTTTCTTCTTTCTTTTCTTTTCTAGCTCCTGAATTACATTTTCTACTAACATCTGTAATAGGTTAACTCCCTTAGTTGTTGTATGACTAAAAACCTCTCTATTTTGTCTTAGTGTTTATATGGCTATAGGGCTAGAAAAAGCACTGTGGATTTAAAGTAATTTCCCTTTTTGTTGAGAATTTTGAGGCCAAATCTATTCTCATTCTGTTGAGCATGAACTATAAAAACACTGTGGCTTGAAAAAAATGATCTGATGTTTCTTAGTGAAATATTTTATTGTGTTAGTTTTGAGGAAAAAAAATCCCAGGCAATCTTCTTCTCTCCACACTTTTTTAAATTTGCTTTTTATTAATTCTATTGTCTTATTTTGGACCTACTCTTAGATGTATATTGGAACTTCTGAAATATCCTCTACATTTCTTAGCTTCAATTTCATATTTTATATCTCTTTACATCTTTTTATGTTGTTCAGGCAGACTTTCTCGGCTCCTTATCTACATCCATTCTGCTATCTAGACTTCATATCATGGCAAAATTTTTATTTCAATAGGCATATTGTTTCATTTCCAAAATCTCTCATTTTCTTATAATCACCTGGTCTTATTTCATGTATATGCCTTTTAACTATTAACTAAACTTACAATTTTTTTCAGATTTCTCTATTGTTTGTGTTTCCTTGGCTACTAATTTCACTTAATACCGGGGTGTTATCCAACATCAGATGCATGGTGAAATTTCTGTCATGTAAAAATTCCATGCTTGATGAAAACTGTATAAACTCTGCAGAAGATGTTGTATTGGGACCCTCTATGGCAGTGGGGATATATTGCCCTCTCTAGGTGGCTGAGAGAGTTGTCATTGTTTCCCATCATGTGGCTACAGACTTTTTTTTTAATACAGTGCACTTTAACCCCTCGAAAGGTTAGCACCCAAGGCCATTGGGCACTATGCTTCTCCATTTTCCCAGAGAAGCAGCTAAAAGTGCTTCTGAGAAAAGCCTCAAATCATGACCATGGCCTCGGCTTTCTACTTTGGTTTTGTTTTTGCTGATTCTTCTGAAACAATGCATCAGAGAATCATTCCAGATATAATGTTGCTTCTTGGTGTTCAGAAATTATTAACTTGTATACTTATTTATTTTTCTGTAATGTTGGAGTTTGTTGTGTATCAGAAGTAGAAACTGCTTTGAATTTCTATATAGGAAAATGTAAGTATTAATTTCTTACAAGTAAAAGCTCACCACGTAAAGATAATTCACTCCTTAGCATTATATTGTTGATACATTTATTAAAGTAGAATTTTAAGTAGACTGTATTTTAATAGGTCTATTTCCCATAGTAGACTATGGTATGGTAGAAATAGTAGACTATTTCCCAAAGTAGACTTTGAAGTCAGTGACTGTATATTAGACACAGTATGCTACAGAATATTCATTCTCCCTTTCTTTACTAACCGAATTCCAATTTATTTTTGAATGGGTGTATGCCAGATGAAAGTACATTTTCTACTTACTTTGCAGCTAGATGTAGACATCAGACACAGTTCTGGCCACTGAGATAGAAACACAATTCACTGGGTATGGTTTCTGGTTATTGGAGGTTGACTCGGCTGATAGTGCACCCTTTGCTCCTTGTCCTTCTTGTCTGGAATGTGGACATTCCAAGACATTCGATGTCTACAGTTCTAGCATCCTTGCTGCCTTCATACTAATGGAAGAAAGAGTTCACTATTCTCATGGCCATGAAATAAAACCACTATCCTGTAGTATAATTGTGTCAATCAGGTCATGTATTCACACCTGAAATAAGATAAGATGTCTGTAAATGCATAATTATAAGATGATTTATATAAACTTAAGTTTCTGAAAAAATAACTGTCTATAGAAATGCAACTATGTTAATTGGTTTATTCTATACAACATGTATCCCTGGACCTGGAACTAATTTCTTCCAAATGAAAGGGCCGATATACAATGGGGAAGCAGTAAAACGGATGTTAAGAAATAATCCACAATGTAGAATTTATAGTCTACATTTTCAGTTACCCATCATACCTATAAATCCCTTCCCGTACACATTTAAAAATTTCATACTCACATGATATCAACTCACTCTATCAGAAGATAATCTAAACTTCAGTTCAAGTAACCTATTCCATATCTTCCCTTAAGAATACCCTTCAGCATCACTTTTCCCACAACGCTTTCCCTGGGCTCCTCTTTCTCTATGTCAGGTTATTTGCCCTGTTGTGTGCTTCTAACTCAACTTTACCTAACTCTTTAATTTTACTTGTCTCACTTCATGGCAATTACCATGTTATTTGTCTGGTTGTTCCAACTAAAAGATCCATCTTTTTGTTTCTAGACCACACCTTATTCATCTTTGTATACTTAGTTATTAATTCAATATTTGGACTGTATTGCATATCCAATAATTATTTGTTGAACTGTAAGCCATTCTATTGAGCCTATCTTGGTTTATGTTTTATTTGAACATTTATATTATTGGAATATCAGGAAAGGGAGTGGGTTAACTATAGCTGTTTAAAGTTTAAAAAGTTATCTGTCTTTAAATAATAATTGAAGTGTCATTGTAAATATATTAATTGCTCTAAGCTTAGAATGTCCATATAATACCCCCCAAAATATAAAATATAGCTATATTCTGAAAAACAGCAAGGGACAAGTTTTAGGTTTAAAAATAATCCAACGATTAAAATAACTCTCTGCTCAAGTGTGCATGTGTGCTTCTCTCTCACACACAACCTGCACACACACTCAATGAAATGCCAGCATTTATTTCCTTAGAATGATTAGTTAGATTGTGATGATACTACACAAATATAATTATGAGATACAATAGCAGCAGGCATGCCTAACTCCACTCATTCTCAGTGTTTTCACATTCTACCATTTCTCTTTTTAAAAAAGTAGTTCCCATAATTATTTTATTAAAAAAAAAAGAGCAAGAGTAATTAAGGCCTGGCAATCTATCACTCTTAAGATTTTTAAATAAAAGGACAAACACACCCAAAACTCAAAATATTATTTTTTCTGAAAAGAAGAGCATTTTATTTTCTAATTAGAAGTCATAAATTTAAATGAATGTGGACACATTCAATTTAGAAAGATATGAGCATAATGATGAAGTAACTTTTAGTTAGAAAAAAAACAACGTAGCTACAGACACAGCCTATACCCCATCGGTTTTTAAACAGCAACAACAGCCATAAATATATTTTTAAAATCCTGCCTATACATCTCTCTCTGTGGCTACAAATAATGTTCAGGTTAAATGAAAATGTTCCCAATTGAAGTGTACCGTTATCTATTCTATCCTTTATCAGCCTCACATGTACAGTTCTAAGGTAAACATGTAATCGTACACTTGGAAATTTTGATTTTGAATCTTGACAGCACATTTCCAAAGGTATAACATCTTAATCAAATTTAAAAATAAAACATCCCAGTGCTGGGCTTGGTTGTAAACCTAAAATTATATAACATACATGTTTTTATGCTTTGTCAATTACATTTGAAATAGGGGACTGTTTGTTTCAGCCCTTCTAAAAATGAGACGAGGATGAGAAAACAACCTATTTCCTTATTAGGTTCAGAAGTCAAAGGACTCAGCCAGGAGCCGCAGGCTTCAAGAGCATAGAAGATTAAGACATATATTGGATTCATGATGGAGGGCAGAAAGTTCATTTTCAAAATAAAACAGAATTTTATTCATATTCCTTTTAAAATTCAGATTGCCATTTGCCAGCTGACCTGTGACACAGCAGCAGTGTATTACATTTTCAATGAGCAGTCTGTCTGGAGCTGCTAGTGGGAGAAACTGCTTCCTGGTTTCTAGGTTTGTATTTTTCTAACTAAGATATTGTTGTCAGAATTTTAGATGGTGCAAACAGGGGCAAGGTAACATATTTATTTTTAATAAGGAGGAGATGTAGAATAGTATTGTCATCAGCATTATGCATGGAATAATCCTATAAAAAAATCATAACAGCTCAGGTAAAATGTGTATATGGGACCATCAAAGATGGGGATGCCAGCATCTCAATGAGAAATAAGGGCAGGCCAAAAAAATGCATCTTTATTTGAAAAATAAATACATGTGAATGCCTTTTTAAACAAGTTTTGGTAGAGTGCAAGTCAAGCCAAGGTTTTTGATAGTCAGGGACTAGATTTATCCAGCTTACCATCTGTCAAAATTATATTATAGATGACACATATGCATAGATACAAGACCACTGATTTTCATATATATTAAAACCTGAAACTACTGCAGGATATGAAAACCTACAAACTGTTAAGCCAAAAGGCTTACATCTAGAACTTTTTTTTTTTCCTCCACATTGTTTTAATTCTGTTTTCTTCCTGACCTGCATTCAGGAGAAATGGACATATAGTCAATGGAAATCATAAAAATTAAATCTCATTTAGAAAATATCAAAATAGAAACTTTTTAGAAAAAATGAAAATTGGAAAAAGGGTATACCCTTCCTTTACTTTTGGAGCTACTCTTGTAGGTGAATAGATCTAATACATATTTTAATATATAGGACAGTTGTTTTAATATGAAAATGAGAACAATTATTAATGTCTAGTAGAAAAAGGTGATATTTGTAAAAACAGAAAACTAGCAATAATGATAAGACATGTGACTAGTTGAGTTAACTTGAACCAGGACACTGCTGTCCATATTTCACCCTTGAGAATACGCTTTGTGATGAGTTACTTGTGTGTTATTTTGTTAACGTCTCACGTGAGAAACAAAGGGAGAAAACAGCAATTTTAACTATTTGATTTGGTACCATACTTTTCAGGTGGAATCGGATAGAGGAAGAGTATCCTTCACCTCATATTTACTTTGAACAAATCATATTTATAGATTTTTCTCACATATTAGTAAGAATAATGCCAATTACCAAGTAGGAAGCACTGGCTTTAATCCATTTGTTGTTGCAATTAAGTAAATGATTGGTTTGTAAGAAGAGTTCTGAATGCTTTTTCCCTAAAGATGAGATTGTGAAATCATATCCTGCCATGATACATTTTTGAAAAACCCCTCCTATTGAACTGTATAATTGTCTCATTAATAATAACACAAACTTTCCATATTATCTAAATCAGGGGTAATACTCATTTTTAATTAAATAAATATTTTCTGGTAAAAACCTTGATGATTTGTTGTGTTTTAAAAAAATGACAGCAGAAGTAAATTGAATGACAATGGATTTCACTTTAAGAACAGCTGTTCTAAAAGCAGATCATTTCTATTATAATTTAAAATTCATGCTAGGCAAGGAAAACTGGAGATCCTTTTCAGATTCTTCCCAAATGTGTTTGCCTATTTTATCACTGTAGTTTAATTTCTATAAATCTCCAAATTATGATCCGTGAGCTGTTCAAAACCCTTCTAACTTCTTAATGGATAATCTACAAATAAAACTTATCCTTTTTTTTTTGTAGTTTTCAAATTTGAATTAGACAAATACATTGTCTTTCTATGAAATGTTTTAATGCCATTGATTTTAAACATTTGGCTTTTGTGTGTAGTTTCGTAACCAGTGGGAAAACTGGAGAAATCATGCTATTATAAGCTTTGCTTTTTGTTTTAATTGCTTAAACACATTTTTTTAAATGTACACAATTTCCATAATATTCAAAACAAAAGGAAAATCTTTTCATTTTCCTAAAGGGAAGAAAAGGAGTAAAGGAAGGAAGTAAAAAAAGAGAGGCTCCCCAAATAAATTCTAAATGCAATGGAACTAGTTTGGGATAATTTGATTTGCATGTGCCATATGTCAAATCATACACTCCTCTTCCTCCAAACACACACCTCAAATACGACCAAAAGCCTGCAAATCCTGATATTCTGGCTCTGTCTATGCCATATATTGCTCCAGCCTGCCTAGCCCGAGTGCTATAGAACAAGTTTCATTAGATAGCATGAAAAATCACTGTCCAAATGGATGAAATTAGTATCTTTGGAGGTATAATGTGCTTGGCATAGGTCACTGGGCATGTTTTCCAGGAGCTCACACAGTACCAAACAAAATTTTGAGTTTCTTCCTATGGATTAGCAAGAAATTGATATATTTTAAATTATTTTTTAAAAAAAGTTTCAAGCCAGCGACTTAACCAATTGAACCCTATACAGAAAATAGGGAGCAAATTTAGCCATACAATGGGATTGAGATTGCTTCTTCACTGAGCTAATTCTCCCAGAATCCACCGTTCATCTCATCACTCCTTATAAAATACAGAATCCTTAATTGGTCTCTGCTTCTCCAACATGTTTTTAATGAAAACGCAGCACATAACTCTTAGTTTGTTGGCTGCCAGAGCCCAATTTACAAAAGTGGGAGTGCGAGATAAGAAAAGTACATCTGCAGAGCAGCCTGCGCAATGAATCACACGGTGCCAGAGTTGAGTAGAATATAATTGAGTCCAACATCTCTGAGCACTTTCACCATAATTAATGATAATCTGTAACAGAGGAATCTGAGATTCCAGTTCAGAGAACTGTTTAATTAGGCCAAGTAATGAAAGCAGAAGCAGTACAAGAATATGGCCTGTCTCATGATTAATGATTCATGCTACTGAACACAAAAGTGCCGCACCGTTAACTCTAACGGATGCTGCATCTCTCTGGCATTTACAAAATAGTGAAATGCATGCATTTTTGTATTTTAAAGATGTAACTGGCAGTATCCTTTCCTGAGCTATTTACATGATAAATATGGTTCCGAAGGTAACTGTCTTCTTCACAGGTTCTTTGCTCTGGGGTAGTTTAAGATAAATATGGTATCTGCCCTTACATCGGTATTAAGGTAAGTGCTGTTCCAACACAGGATAATTAACACTTTCACTTTCTGAGTTAGTAAAACATTATTTGCCATATTTTTTTTTTTTTGGTTTTAAAAACATATGTCTCATTGACCAAAAGCATGCATCTTAAGATTTATATATACATCTCACTCATGAATAACACAATAAAGAAAAAAATAGGTTAAAGATCACATTTAAGGTACAGAAAAAAATTTAACATGTTTGACGGTTATTATTTTGGGGGACCAGAGTATAAAATATCCTCTCAATGGACAGTAATTTGACGTTGGGATTGCCCTGCAAGTGTGGGGGACAAGACAAAAGACAGAATGGTTTATCTGAAGCCTTAACTTACAAGCCAGCAAATTATATGGGCTTTATGTCACTACTTACTGTTTTTCAATAAAATAAGAAAAAGTACTTATCAAAGGCATTGCAGAATTGTACTGTACGTATGCAAGGACTGTGATAAGACAGCCTCCATAACACAACATGCGTATTCTGTCCTCAACAAAATTAGGTCTCTTTATGTGTCTGCTGCAGAAGCTTCTGTGATTTAACACCCACTGAGAATCAGACTAATTCAGAAGACACCTTATCTGTGACATGGATTCAAAGAAAAGATTTCTGGATTCTCTTTACCGTGTGCCCTGCCTTCTAATACACGGGGACACATAGTCAATCACAACAATGCAACTCATACTTGACATCCAGATATCTCCTGTTGCCCGAAAAAAATGTATGATCTCATAGACAATGTAATTCTAGGGTTGTCAATAAGTTTGGATCCATGTAAACGAGTAGGGATGTAAAATTTCAATGATTGTCTTCCAGTAGGCTAAAATAAAATCCCCTGTGTTTATACAATTTTCACTCAACCTAAAGAGTGGTTGATCTTCCAGGAATATTTTGTAGGAAATAATGACAGATCCACTGTAAATGGAACAACTTTGTAAGAGGTATTAAAGAACTACTCTTTATTCCAAAATTTTAGATATATATATACATATTAAAATCTTTGCCTAAATCACTGTAGAGTACACCCACTTAAAAAAAAGTAAAATAAAATTCTCTTAGTTCCCTTTGCAGGTGTCTGAGTGGACATTATTTATACAGGGAAGGATTGATTCTGTACTGTAATCATAAATGACATGCGTCATATACAAGAAATAACAATTTTCTTTTGAACAAAATAACATATTTAATAAAACGCTTTGAAAAGAATTAGCACATATTCTTTAGCTAATTTGATAAATCTTGTATATTGGGATTATTTCCAAATCACATTATTATTGGTTGCACGGATTGTAGAAGATAAAAAGAAAAAAAATGGGCTTCATGATGTATGAGGTTCTCAAAGAAAGAAACCACCTTACCAATTCTTTTACAATGCATAAAAATAGCTAACATTGTAAAAACAATTTCTTTCTTTTTTTTAAAGATTTTATTTATTTATTTGACAGAGATAGAGACAGCCAGTGAGAGAGGGAACACAAGCAGGGGGAGTGGGAGAGGAAGAAGCAGGCTCCTGGTGGAGGAGCCCGATGTGGGGCTCGATTCCATAACGCCGGGATCACGCCCTGAGCCGAAGGCAGATGCTTAACCGCTCTGCCACCCAGGCGCCCCTAAAAACAATTTCTATTTACCATGAACTGGGCTTCACAATTTAATACATTGTCTTATGTATTCTTTACGACAAGCAACCTAATGAAATAGTTACTATAATTATCCAAATGTTACACATGAGAAGATGAAAAGTTAAAAGATGATTCAGCTAAGATTAGCTCATCAGCAATTAATAGGAAAAAAAGAAAACATATCTGGGTCTTAACAGAATTATTTCTCATATAAAAAAAGACCAGAGCTGCCATGGTGATTCCAAAGTGTCATCAGGAAGTCAGAAGTCTCTCTTTCTCCCTTGCCTTACACAGCAGATCAACATGTGATCGAAGATATCAGGTAGAGTTCTAGCCATTACGTTGATATTTCAACCAGTGGGAAAAATGAAGGAAAAGGGATTTGCTTCATCCTACTGAAAGAGCCTTCCAATAAGTACCACACAACTTTTCTCCTTAAATTATACAGACCAGAACCTATCCACATGGCCACCTATCCACATGGCCTTATATAACTATAAAGTAAGCTGGATAACAAAGACTTTGATCTTGGTAGCAATGTGTTGATCTCAAAATTAGGTTCTCATCATTAGGAAGGCTGGAAAAATAGACTTGATAGTCAGCTGCCATTCTCTGGCACAGACAGATTTAGTGACTTACTTCTTGTCTCACAGCTGTTAAATGGTAGAGCCCAAATTTGAAGACAGGTGTGTCTGAATCAAACGCCATTTTCTTAACTAGTATCATGTATACCTAGTGAGATGCATATAGTAGCTTCTCAATAAATACTGGTTGATTTTTATTACTTTTAACTAAATGATAAATGACAGGAAATTATATCACCATTTTATTTTAGCTTATAGTAGAAACCTGAGTATTTTTTAAAAAGTAGAATATGATCCGTTTGGTCATTTGAAATGCCGTTTAATGGTAACATATGTAGCTATGAGAAAGATAAGATGTAGATTTGAGGCATTGGCCAGTTATTTGGCATTAGCCAAGAGCAATATATTTCCATTTTTAAATCCAAAATCTACATGAAGATTTTTTTTAATGAATGGACTAACAAGCATTCTGCAAGTTATGAGACAAATGCTTTTAATTATATATGTGAAAACAATGACCACTTAAGAACAACACATTTGGTGATAAAAATCTTAATATATAATTAGGTATGAAATATATCACAATTTCAGAGGTGTTAAATATGAAAAATATGCATGTTAGAATAGAAGAAATACTACAGTGTGCTCATTGAAGTGAAGAACCCAATAGATGGATTAAAATCCAATTGATAGATTAAAATAGATACAGATTCAGAGAAAATAAGTGAATTGTACAACAGATTTGAGGAAATCAAACAATTCAGACAAAAATGCTAGAAAATATGAGAGATTAAGAGCATGAAAAGCAGAATGAGAAAATCCACCATATATTTCTTAAGACTTATAAAAAGAGACAATGGGAAATTGGAAAGAAGACACATTGAAAGAAATAAGGGCTGAGAATTTTCCAATATGTAAACAAACAAGCAAAAAAGATGAGTTCCCAGGTTCTGAAAGCTCACTGAGCTCTGAGATGCACAAGTAAAATACAACAAACAAGCAAACAAACTAACCAAAAAACCCTAGTTTCATTGTAATATAATTTCTCATTTTAAAGACAAAGAAAAAATTTAAAAACAGGAAGAAAAGATAAACTACCTAAAAGTAAATAATAATTTGGATCATAATGAATGTCTCCTTGCAGCAACAAATACCAAACGTCAGTGAAAGGGTACCATTAAAATGACCAGTGAGAACAGCTCTCAACTTAGATCTCTATACCTAAACTGTCGAATTACAATGCCATGCAAATGAATCCTGAGAGATTTTGTCAGTTACATATAATTGATTAAAAATTAAAATACTAAGATATACTTCAGACAGAAGGAAATTGAAACTAAGAGAAAAAACATAAGATCCAAAAGACTATAAAGAAGAAAGAAATCAACAAATAAATGGGTTAATATAAGAAGTATGTCATTGCTAATAAACTAGTTCTGGTTTCTATCCAGGGTAAAGAAAGCTAGAGAGTGTAGCTCTCACTTAATCAAAAGAAAGAACCAGTTAATCTTCAAAACTCACAACTTTTGTTGAACCTACTAGAAAACTGAAGTCTCAAGGCAACAACATTGAAATCTAACGAAAGAGAGATACCTTCACAGAGAGGTGAGATAAGAACAGTGGCTTCCTGTGGGAGCAGGAATCAGATGAGGCTTTGTTTTAAGTAGGAAAAAGAATTCACCTACAATTCTTAATAAAAGATAAAGGATGAATGTGGGAGAGCATGAGATTAGAAGTTATAGAATCCCTGGGAGCTGCAGGCACAAGCAGAGTTCACATCCACAGGTGGGCTCTTCTCCAGTGACCTTCCAGGGTGCACAGGAGGAAGATTAGGGCAGGACAGAAGGCTGGAAAAAAACTACCTTGAGAATTCCAGGCCTGTAGGAGAGGAGAGGTTGATCCTGCAGGGAAAAACACTAAGTCCTTCTCAGTCCTCTTTCTTCTAAGGACCAAAGCCATTAAGCTGGTGAGGACCTAGCAGCAAAGATGGTCAACCTCACGGCAGTGTGAAAGACATGTGGTGGCTGGGGAAATGTAAAATAAAAAAAAAAAATCCCCTTTTCTTGGAAAAACAGAATGAAACTGTCCTGAGTGGAAACAATTAGACTTGTGGCACAAGTCTGCCTAAAACTGGTACTGAATCAGGCCAGCAGA
This sequence comes from Ursus maritimus, assembly GCF_017311325.1. Taxonomy (NCBI): domain Eukaryota; kingdom Metazoa; phylum Chordata; class Mammalia; order Carnivora; family Ursidae; genus Ursus; species Ursus maritimus. The sequence goes on along the minus strand of NW_024423343.1, from coordinate 72,937,158 downwards.
GATCTCCTGCCCCAGTTGCATGCAGGAGGCTCCGTAGCGCTGAGTTACAAGTTAAGTCCACCTAGTCGTCACAGAGGGGCAAAACCCTGGAGAGAGACCCTCTCTGAGATGCAAGTACAGGGAAGAGGTCTCAGAATTCCCACTGAGGGGAGAGCAGCAATACTGAGAAAACTCCTCCAGCGAACAGTCCACACTAAGCACATGATTATAGCAGAGAAAGAGGAAGAGGATCTGTGGCTGGTCTAAGAATTCAATTCACAAAAGACGGACTCACAGGAGAAAACAACCTATTTTAATTATGTACTTATGGGAGTTCCACAAAAATATGAGACCCAAAAGGCACCCACACTCTTCAGATTTATATACCATTCTGAACTAAGGAACGAGATAAGGGTTTGGGCTTTCTGTGGTTGGTATTAAATTCACTGGAAGGCGAGACAAAGAAATGTTTGGTAAACAAGAGTTGTTCTGTTATGCAGATGATTTCCTAGGTAGAAGTTATCTCGGGTAGTAGCTCTCTTCCTGGTACAGACCCCTTTAATAATGTAAATTTCTTCATATTGCAGATTTCCCCCACAAGTGAGGAAATTTATACTGCATTATAAAAAAATTTTATTTTATTTTTTATTTTTTTTTAAGATTTTATTTATTTATTCGACAGAGATAGAGACAGCCAGCGAGAGAGGGAACACAAGCAGGGGGAGTGGGAGAGGAAGAAGCAGGCTCATAGCGGAGGAGCCTGATGTGGGGCTCGATCCCATAACGCCGGGATCACGCCCTGAGCCGAAGGCAGACGCTTAACGACTGCGCCACCCAGGCGCCCCTATAAAAAAATTTTAAAGGACGCTTTTTAGACATAAGGACTACAGTGCCATACAGAAACCTAGATCCATACAAAGAAATGAAGATCTCCTGATAATTGGGAAAATTAAGGTATTTTATCCTGTTGCTTATTTATCTAAAAAAGGTGGTCTGTTGTACATATACTAAGAATGTATGATACTTTATATAGAATCACAAAAAATACTCAATTACATTAAAACTGGTCTAAAAAGAAAGGAGAAAAAAATTAAACAGAAAAAAACTAGGAAGTTAATAGATTTAAATCCAACCATAATAGTAAATCAGATGTAAATAATCTAAACAAACAGATTAAAAGAAAGAGATTGTTAGATTCTTAGATGAAGAGTAGATCAAAATATAACAATATGCTGTGTTCCAGAAGTGTATTTTAAATACAGAAATATAGAGAGTTTAAAAATAAAAGGACAAAAGAGATTTATTATATAAACATTTATTTAAAAAACTTGTTGTGACTAAGAAAAGATGAAGCATACTTCAAAATAAAACTTATTATCTGGGATAAAGAGGGACGTTCCATGAAGACAAAAGGGGTGAATTTACCGAGAAGGTGTAACAATCTTAAGTGGGAATGTCCTGCCTGACAAAACACCAAAACACATAAGCAAAAATTGATAGAAATAAAGGGCGAAATCTATAGAGAATTCCAAAATTATGACTGGAGATATCAATACTCTCTCAATAATAAATAGAAAAAGTACACAGAATATCAGAAAAGACATAAAAGACCCAGAAAAACCCAGGATAAATCTAATTGGCCTAATTGATGATTATAGAGAAATAGCAGGGTACATGTTCTTTTCGGGAGCATGTGAAATATTCACCAAGGTAGCTATATGCTAAGCAATAAATAAACTTCGAAGAAATCAATATATATTGAAATCATATAGAATCTATTGTTTAATGAAAGTGAAGTTCAAGTATGGGGACACCTGGATGTCCTTAAGCATCACCTTAAGCATCTGACTCTTGATTTCAGCTCAGGTCATGATTTCCAGGTTTTGAGATTCAGCCTCACTTTGGGCTCTGCACTGGGTGTGGAATCTGCATAAGATTCTCTCTCTCCCTCTGCTTCTGCCCCTCCCCCTTCTCTCTCTTTCCATCTCAAAAAACAAAAAACAAAAAACAAAACAGGGAGGGGTAAAGTAGAAATCATTAACAGAAAGATATTGTGAAAACCCTAAAATATTTGGAACAAATTATTTGGAAAAAATTTGGAACAAACAAAAGCAACATATTTCTTTAGTAAAAAAAAATGGGTCAGAGGGCAAATCAACAGGGAAAGTAGAAATATTTTTAATTGAGTGAAAATTAAAACACATTAAAAATACATTTCAAAATCTAAGGGAGGCAGCTAAAGCAGTGCTTATTATAGAACATATAATTTATTGTAAAATAATTATTATATAATAATCATATATGAAATATAAGATTATATTAGTAAAAATAAAAATCATAATATGAATTATAAAAGGAAGATTTCAAATCATTGATCTAACATGCCACCTTAAGAGATTAGAAACAAATAAACACAAAGCAAGCAAAAGAAAGGAAATAATTAAGATATGATTATATATCAATACAATGAAAACAAAAATTCAACAGAGAATATTAAATCAAAAGCTGGTTCTTTGAAATGTAACTTCTAGCTAGCATTGACTAAGCACAGAGAGATTGACAGAAAGCAAGTGACAGAGAGAAAGTGGGTCAAAAATTACTAATACTGACAATTTAACTGGGACATCCTTACAGATCTAACAGGCAATAAAAGGATAATAAGAGAATATTATGAGCAACTTTAAGCTTATAAATTCAAGAATTTTAAGGAAATGGACAAAAGTCTCAATTAAAACTTAACTTTAGAAGAAATACATAACCTGAACTGTTTTGTTATTTGTGGATTTGAATTTGTAGGGGAAAGTCTTCCAACAAAGAAAACATCAGGACAACATGGCTTGACTGTTAATTTCTACCAAACATTTAAGGAATAAATAATACTAATCTCTTGAAAAATAGAAAACAAGTGAATATTTACGATTTATTTTATGAGGTCAGCATCATTTTGCTATCAAAACCAAGGAAAAGACAAGAGGAAATGCAGACCAATATTTGTTAACACACATAACAAAGACCCTGGACAATCTAGTAAATGAATCCAGTAATATATAAAATGGAAAAATACTTCGTGATAAGTGCGGTTTATCCTGAAAATCCAAAGCTGGTTCAACATCCATAAACCAATTAATTGTAAGTCACAATAGCCATAGCATATAAAGGGAAGTCCTTATGTATACAAAATGCATCTAAAAACCAACTACAGTTAACATTATATTTGATGGTTCAAATTCTGTTTTTTTCCTCCAAAGACACGGAATAAAGAAAGGATATCTTTTCTTACCGTTCCTATTCAGCATCATACTGGGGATTCTAACAATGCGATAGACAAGAAAAATAAATGTAATTCATATAGACTGGAAAGCAAGAAATAAAACTGTCTTAATTTTTAGATTGATAGGATTGTCTCTCTAGAAAATTTCAGAGACTCCACAAAAAATTTACCATAATTAATAAGTGAGTTAAGCAAGGTCATAGGTTACAATGACAATATACAAAGATCAATTGCATTGCAATATATGAATAGTAAAAAGTGAGAAATTCAAGGAAAATTGGGAAAAGTACCATTTAAAATAGCACCAAAGCCTTGAAAGACTTAGACATAAATCTAAAATGTATGTGCAAGACCTGTATGCTAAAACACTGATTAAAAAATTAAAGAACATGAAATGAATGGAGAAACATTGTGGTTATAGATGAAAAGTCTCAATATTGTTAAGACGTCAATTCTGCAATTGATAGCAATATGCTACCCTCTATTAGACTAAAAGCTTTCTGAGGGCAAGAGTAATGTCTAATTGAATTCTGTCACTTTGTTCATATAAGGTCTTCAGTAAACTTTTTTTTTCTAAGATTTTATTTATTTATTTGAAAGACAGAGAATGAGAGAGAGACCACACAGTGGGGGTGAGGGGTACAGAGGGAGAGGGACAAGCAGACTCCTACTGAGCAGGAAGCCCTATGGGGGGGCTCCAGGAGCCTGGATCCTGACCTGAGCTGAAGGCAGATGCCTAACCAACTGAGCCACCCGGCTGGCCCAAGGTCTTCAGTAAACTTCTTGAATTAATTTAAGAATGCAGGAACATACTCAGTGCTAAAAAGACATTTATGGTATTAGATCATTAATGTAATGGATCTCATAATTATATACCCCTGTTTTTACTTTATAGGAATTTCTTTTCTTTTTTTGACACGGTGAAATCATAAATGTGAGGGAAGATAAAACATGCAGGTTTAGTAATTTTTCTTACATTTATGATTAAATGTAATTATCGAATCAGTGGAAAAGAGCAGAATGAACAAGATAGAACACAAATTATAAATGACTGTAGAATTCATTTAGTATTTCTAAGATTTTAGATTTTTTTCCTGGCAATGTCACATAATTAACAACTGTAAAAATTTTCATGTAAAGCTGGTATGAATGTTTCTGTATCTATTTCAAAATATAATATTTCTTTTATGTTTATGTTTTAAAATGGAGAGGGAGAATAAATAAATAAGAAGAAGATGGATATTAATAGAGGCTATGAAGTTATGAAGGTCAGGACAAGAAGAGAGTGCAAGGATGCAGGTATATTTAAGATGGCTATTCTGGGAAGACTTCTCAGAGGATATCACATTTGTGAATAGATTTGATGCACAGGAGGGCATTCATGAAAAAAGTAACAGAAAATAGGTGGGAAAGTAGGCAGGGGCCAACCCAGAAGGAACTTGCAGACCATGGTATGAGGAGATGTGAACTCAGGTTTTGAGCATGAGCACGTTACACTGTGAGGTCTTCAAGATACATCCAACAAGTTCCAATCACCTCCAGTACTGACATTCTTGTCCAGGCCATCATGAAATCTTACCTAAATTCTTTAAAATATCCTCCCAACTAATTTCTTTAGTTGTACGTTTATTCCTCTAAGGTTGGTTCATAACACAGAAACAGGTGAACCTCACAAAAAGTGAGATAATATCGCTGTTTTTGCTTAAAGCCATCCAATGACTTCTCTTGTCTCTCAGAATAAAATGACAAGTCTTTCGATGGCCCACAAGGTTCCCCATGAGTCATCCCTGTTTAGCCCTCACTTTATCTCCTACCAGATATCCTGCTGCCTTTCTGTCCCGGGACTCACAAATGCACTTCACCCTGGGCCTCTGTGAATGCTTTTGTCTCAGCCTAGGATGATTTTCCCCTAGAAATGAATGGCTCACACTCACAAGTTTTCCATATCTGCTTAGATGTCAGTGGCCTCCGAATCCTTCCCTGATAATGCTCTTTAAAATTACAACCCACTCCTGCACAGCATTCTTTCAGCCCTTTACCTTCACTTATTTTTCTTCATAACATAATCTGACAAATTATTCCTTTCTTCTAAATACATCTGCTTAAGAAATGCGTATTAAACTCTTGAGTATGTGTGAGTTCCTGTGTTTTTTCTTGCAATCAGGACAAAAGATTAAGAATGTTGCCCTGATCCTAGCACAGTGCCTTACCTAGGGTATGATCTGAATTTAGCACTATTCTATGAATGCCTTGTTTAAGAGGACAAAAAAAGATGTTAAAAAAAAGTTCTAAACCAAAAAAAAAAAAAAAATCAAAATGAAGGTTTGTTTTTTTTTTTTTCCCTCTCTTGGTAATGATGTCTTTTTCTTTTTTTTAAGAAACTTACCTCAAAGTTACATTTGAAAAAAAAATTGCAACTAAATCTTCTAAGAACAGGTTTCAAGTATCAAATGAGGCAGTGTTGTATGGAAGAGTGCCATTTGAATTTTTATTTTACTCTGGGAGAATTAACACTGCAAAGGCTTTAATGAAGAGATTAGAAGAAAATGACTGGTGTCTTTTTACCTCATCAACAAATACAAACGCGATAACGGAAAGTTTCCTTTTCTTCCTCACATATCTGCCTGAGCATTTTCTAATGCAAAGGTCATGTTCAATATACTCATTTATTTTTCCAACCTGAGGAAGAATTTTTTAATGGTCTTGACAGTAGAGGTAGTAATATATTTCTTCCACTCGTGTGTGATATCTGTTGAGTTCTACTATATGCATCTAAAATGTTTCATAAACTCATTTCCCAGACATTGACTCCCTATTGATAGTGATGGCATCAATATCTCATTCATTGATTAGTGCCATTTCTCTCTCTCTATATATATATTTTTTCTTATTAAAATTTCATGGTTTTCTCTCTAGTACTTGCACATGATTATTATTTTGAGTATTTAGATTTTCTTTTCATTATGAAAAAAATTTTTTCATTATATTTCTATATGGTTATTACTTTCATAAGAAACTCCTGATTTTTGAATAATTCTTTTCTTACCTGTCATCTTATTGAACTCTCTTAATCAGTGTAATAATTTTTCAGTTGATTTACTTTGCTACGATAAGAATTGTGTTATCTGTAAATAATGATAATCCTTTCCCTTATATAGCTCTTTTCTTTTTCTTTGATGCATTTGATAGATATTAAACAACAAATATGAGAATAGAAAGATTATGAATTTTAATAAGAATTGCACTTATGTTTAATCATTATAGGAAATGTTGTCTGATATAAGCAAATAATAATAATGAGCTCTTGGGCCAAGTGCTAGAAAACCCATGGTTAAAAAAATCTAGTATCTAGAGCTCAAATTTGACTAGTCATAGCTTTATAGAATAGCAGCATTTTTGTATAATTAGGAAAGCATTTCAAATATTTCTGATAACCTTCTTAGCATATGTTGAGGAGTTAATATTTTTCTCCCTTTTGAACTATTGATGTGAAAAATCATATACACAGATATCAGAATGTCAGATTATTTTTGCTTTTTTAGAAAATAGCACATTTGGTGATTTTATCAGGTTTTGACACTTTATTTGATGATATTTTTCTAATATCATATTTATGATATTTTGAGTCAGACTACAGGGGTTCATAGTTTAAACCTTGAAAAATCTGAATTCATATCCCATTGCCATCTTAGTTTAGCTTGTAACCTTAGGCAACTGGTCCAAACCAGCTCAGCCTTAGTATTTTTGTGTAATGTGGAGATAATAAAACAACTTACTCTTTCAGATGGTTGAGAGTGTTAAATGGTATAATGTTTGTAAAATCCTTAGCATAGAAACTAGAATGCTCAATAAACATACAGTTGTAAATGGTGCTTGTCAGTTGTTTCCTCCTCTTTTTATTTTTCTTAAACAGGCTTTTTATATGAAGGCCATGAAAGCACCTTAAAATCAATTAATTAACTCCTTTCAACTAGGCTATGGAATAGTTATGCTCTAACTGACATATAGATTATTTATTCCTTAAAATTCAGCCACAAATAACCTCATGAAATCATCTAAAGTTGGTATAATTTCTGAATATAATCATTTGCAAATTCAAATATTTTTCATTTTCTTCTAAGGCAATTTAGGTACTCATTCTCTCAGATTAATTTCGATAATTTATATTTTCTCAACTTCATTAATTCCTTACAGCCTGCTACATTTATTAGCATGTAGTTATAAGTTAATTGTTTAAAATCACTTTCTTATATAGTAATAATCTTTTTTACATGCCTAAGTTACATGCTTGTGAGTATTTTTGCTATTTTTTTCCTTAATGATATTTATCCATGTATTCTATATCTACATGTTGGGCACATTATGTTTATAATCATGATTTTCTTCTTTTATCTGATTTGATAGTTTCATTTTTCCATAATTGATTTCTCCTTCCTGTTTTTTAGAGTTTCTTGCCTAACTCTATGAATTGGATGTTAATTGATTATTTTCAAGATGTGCTTTTTAAAAATGATAGCATTTTTGCTCATGAATCCGCTATGAGGTACACCTTGGGAGAATGTTCATAACTTTTTGTAGAAAACATGCTCATTATTTTCCAAATACCTCTTAGTTGTAATTTTGATTTCTTTCTGTTCAGAATTTCAAGTGGAGTTGGTCATTTTAATTAAGTGGGTAGATTTTTCTTTGCTGCTTAATTTATAATTTCCAAACTTTTACATAATGATAAAATAATGCGAGTAATGTAATTCCTTTATAAGATTGCATGTGAAAAGGAAAAGCATAAAACATGCTCATTGTAAAATGGATCAGTACTATATGAAAAGTGAAAGTCCTGCATCTCCTCATAGCCATGAGGAACCTTTCTTTGTAGATTGGGTTTTCTGCAATTGGATGTTAATAGAGACTTGAGCACATAGGATGTTTCTTAGGGATCAACACCTGTGGAAGGGAAGGTGGAAGGCAGACCTGAGAGAAATTGAACTGCCATGCAAGCTTTCAACACCGCGGGAAATTCCACGTGGAACTCTGGAGCATATATGACCCATCCTAGTTGTCCGGTGTGGTATCAAAATGGCTACCCTGATACCATCTCCTCCATCAGCTGTGAGATGAGAGTCACCCTAAGAAGTGGGAGCCCTTAGGAAATGCTGTTCTCTGAAGCTGAGGTAGACCCTGAAAGAGCTGACAGCTAGATACAGGCTGTGGGAAGAGGCTACAAGTCCTCCCAAAGGGACACGGGAAGTGTAGCTAGCTCGGTATACGCCACGCATTTTTCTTTTAATACCAGCTTGGAGTTTTATGAAAATGTTTTATATGCATTTTTATTTACATCTTATCTTTCATCTAAATGATCTTTGGATTTTATATATATTTAGCACACTATATACACACGTGTGTGTGTGTGTGTAGAGAGAGTGCGCGCACATTTACTTATTCTTCCAATCCTTTATATACTCATTCAAATCTGTTTTTTAACAACAAGATTTTCTGATTTTCCAATCTTAATTAATGAATTAGTTGACTGTATTAAATTGTCCAAAGAAATTGAAAAGATATTGGGTATATCTCCTGGGTTATTACTACATTAAATATTTCTATAATATTCACACATGAATAACAACTCCTTTCAAAATAAACTTTTCTTAGTTATCTTCTGTCATTTAATATTGCATAGGTGTACTTATTTCTGCTTGAACACTTCAAGTCTTTACTTGCCTTTAAATTTAAAAAATTCTCAAGACTCGTGTAAAAATGATCAGTTATTTTTGCTTGGACTATGATGGCGACAGAAGTAAGAAAGAATTATGATCAGATTTACATTTTTACAATTATCACCCCAACTTTAATCTGAAGATTATTTTATGAAGGAAATGAATAGATGTAAGGAAAACAATTAAAATTCACTCTAAGCTTTATAAAAAGTATTTTAATGGATAAAGGTAACACAAGAACAGAAATAATAAGAGAGATGGTAAAATCAAGTTTAGTTACAAATATAGTCTGGGGAGCTACAAAACAATCATAATTGGGATACATAAATAGCTGTTGGGTTTAAAGCTTAGGTAGTTGTGCTATAAATAAAGTAATAATCATTAGTAATTCAAGATGTATAGGATCTTCTAGAGATTGCATACTATAAGAAAAAAGAGAGATTAGGATAGAGGCTTGAAACATACCAACATATAAGAAGAATTTAGAAGAGAGGGAGGTGCCAGCAGAGGAGAACAAGAAAGACTTATCAAAGATGTTGGAAGAGGGGCACCTGGGTGGCACAGTGGTTAAGCATCTGCCTTCGGCTCAGGGCATGATCCTGGCGTTATGGGATCGAGCCCCACATCAGGCTCCTCTGCTGTGAGCCTGCTGCTTCCTCTCCCACTCCCCCTGCTTGTGTTCCCTCTCTCGCTGGCTGTCTCTATCTCTGTTGAATAAATAAATAAAATCTTTAAAAAAAAAAAAGATGTTGGAAGACTGTGAGAACATTTTTATACAGAAATGGACCTCTAAAGACTGTTTTGGCTGCTGCTCATGAATTTTGATAGGTTATGTTTTTAGTATCACTTAATCATTTATATTCTAGATTTTTTTGTGATTTTTTTTCTGTTTTCTCTATTATTTTTATTTTTTTAAAGATTTTATTGATTTATTTGACAAAGAGAGAGAGAGCACAAGAAGGGGGAGCAGCAGGCAGAGGGAGAGGAAGAAGCAGACTCCCTTTTGAGCAGGGAGCCCAATGTGGGGCTTGATCACAGGACCCTGGGATTATGACCTGAACTGAAAGCTGACACTTTGAGCCACCCAGGCACCTTGTTTTCTCTATTATTTTTAAAAAGCACAAGTAACTGTTTGGTTACTCAGTTTAAGTAGTGTGTTTTTTAAGTTCCAAATATCTTATTTTATATATATATATTTCTAATTAAATACCATTGTGGTGGGTAAACATGCTCTGAATAACATTGATCTTTTGAAATACATTTAATATTGTTTTATGGCCCAGCATATGGTCAATATTAGCCAGTACTGTATTCAAATATGTGAAAAATATAGTATTCTACTGTTATTGGGTACTTGACTGTATAAACATCCATAAGGTCGACTTAATTGATGGTGTTGTTCAATTTATTATTTTTAATCTACTTACTCAATTACTTAAAGATTGATGTTTAAGTCTCCATCTGTAATTGTAAATTTTTCTAATTTTTCTTTTATCTTTGCCAATGTGTTCATTTATGTATTTGAGACTTTGCTACTATGTGTTACTGATTTAACTATATTGTTATTTTTATTGTCAATGTTCTTATTGCTTTTAGGTGTTACTATGTACTTATACCAAATAACAATGTAATACGATTACATTAAAAAAGTTTGAAAGATATTGGTGACCTGCCTAAAAGAAATTAATAAAATATTTGAAGTAGCAAAAATCCTTTTTTCCCAAGTTTTTATTTAAATTCTAGTTAGTGAACATACAGTATAATAATAATTGCAAGTGTAGAATTTAGTGGTTCATCACTTACATACAACACCCAGAGCTCATCATAAGTGCCCGCCTTTTTAAAAGAGGGAGAGAATTCACAGTAAGTATGGATAGTTTACTTAAAGTTCTCATTAGTGCATTTTAAAGTTTTTTGGAATTTAAGTTGTATTTAATTCTTAACAATTTGCCATTTAAACTTAGAGTTAGAAAATTAAGCTAAGGTGTTAGGAATAGTCTGAATTTCAAGAATAAGTACAAATAAAATACACTGAATGTTAGAAGAAAAGAGGACTTCAAAGTTCAGCTAATGAAGAAACCCTGGAAGTGTACACAGGCTTTTTGGCCTTTCCCATATGGACCGTAGGGTTTTCTTTCTGGAGTTGTCTAAGACAGTGACCATTCATCAATCTATGTTCAAGTTTCAAAAATTCTTGTATCTCCTTTCTTGTATTCATTTTAATTTCGTGGATTTATCCATCACCACCCCTTTTTGGGAAGACTTATTTTAGCAAGGATTTTGGAGGAAATGGAGGCAAATAAATGTCTTCAGTTTGCCATCATTAACTGCCAGGCTGACAAATATGTTTTTGCGTGAACTTCTTATTGCTATTACTCCTAATGCTGCTGCTTCTGATTGCTATTTCTACTTCTGGTTTTCGTTTGTGGAGACTTTGATCATGGTATCTGGTACCCAGTGGGCCCAGAGCCCTAAAAAGGCACACAAATACCAGGTCCCATAAGATCAAGAAAAGGAGTGGGTTCTGCTATGGGGGTAACAAAAAAGACTTTAATATAAACTGGCCATTATACAAGAAGGACTTTTTTTTTTTACATGAAGGATTCTTAGCAGTAAAAGCATACTACGAATATAGAATATATAGAACGTACAGATTTCTATATGGATACTGAGCAGCATGAATGAAGACAGAGATTACATTTTAGTCTCCTTTATGTGACCAGATATTCTGGCTTTTTGAAAATTAGATTTCAGATTTTTTTTAAAGATTTTATTCATTTATTTGACAGAGAGAGAGCAAGTGCACAAGTAAGAGGAGCAGCAGGGAGAGGGAGAAGCAGGCCTCCAGCTAAGCAGGGAGCCTGAGGTGGGGCTCAATCCCAGAACCCTGGGATCATGACCTGAGCTGAAGCCAGATGCTTAAGGACTGAGCCACCCAGGCGCCTGCTAGATTTCAGTTTTTATTTTTTTTATTTTATTATTTTTTTAATGTTTTTTTTTTATTATATTGTTAGTCACCATACAGTACATCCCTGGTTTTTTATGTAAAGTTTGATGATTCATTAGTTGCGTATAATACCCAGTGCACCATTCAATATGTGCCCTCCTTACTACCCATCACCAGTCTTTCCCACCCCCCACCCCCCTCCCCTCTGAAGCCCTCAGTTTGTTTCTCAGAGTCCATAGTCTCTCATGCTTCATTCCCCCTTCTGATTATCCCCCCTTTCTTTATCCCTTTCTTCCCCTACCGATCTTCCTAGTTCTTATGTTCCATAGATGAGAGAAACCATATAATAATTGTCTTTCTCTGCTTGACTTATTTCACTTAGCATTATCTCCTCCAGTGCCATCCATGTTGCCGCAAATGTTGAGAAATTGTTCTTTTTGATAGCTGAGTAATATTCCATTGTATACATGGACCACCACTTCTTAATCCAGTCATCTGTTGAAGGGCATCTCGGCTCCTTTCATGACTTAGCTATTGTGGACAATGCTGCAATGAACATTGGGGTGCATATGGCCCTTCTCTTCACTACATCTGTATCTTTGGAGTAAATACCCAGTAATGCAATGCCTGGATCATAGGGTAGCTCCATTTTTAACTTTTTAAGGGACCTCCACACTGTTTTCCAGAGTGGTTGTACCAACTTGCATTCCCACCTACAATGTAGGAGGGATCCCCTTTCTCCATATCCTCTCCAGCAATTGTTGTTTCTTTCCTTGTCAATTTTTGCCATTCTAACTGGTGTAAGGTGATATCTTAGTGTGGTTTTGATTTGAATTTCCCTGATGGCTAATGATTTTGAACATGTTTTCATGTGTCTGTTAGCCATTTGTATGTCATCATTGGAAAAGTGTCCGTTCATATCTTCTGCCCATTTTATGATTTATTTGTTTCTCCTGTACTGAGTTTGAGAAGTTCTTTGTAGATCTTGGATACCAGTCTTTTATCTGTAGCATCATTTGCAAATATATTCTCCCATTCTGTGGGCTGCCTCTTAGTTTTTTTTTACTGTTTTCTTGGCTGTGAGAAGCTTTCTATCTTGATGAAGTCCCACAAGTTCATTTTATCTTTTGTCTCTCTTGCCTTTGGAGATGTGTCATGAAAAAGTTGCTTTGGCCGATGTCGTAGAAGTTGCTGCCTATGTTCTCCTCTAGGATTTTGATGGATTCCTGTCTCACATCGAGGTCTTTCATCCATTTGGAGTTTATCTTTGTGTATGGTGTGAGAGAGTGGTCAAATTTTATTCTTTTGCATGTAGCTGTCCAGTTTTCCCAGCACCATTTATTGAAGAGACTGTCTTTTTTCCACTGGATGTTTTTTCCTGCTTTATCAAAGATTAGTTGCCCAAAGAGCTGAGGGTCCATTTCTGGGCTCTCTATTCTGTTCCATTGGTCTATGTATCTGTTTTTGTGTCAGTACCATGCTGTCTTTGTGATCACAGCTTTGAAGTACAGCTCGAAATCCGGCATTGTGATGCCCCCAGCTTTGTTTTTCCTTTTCAACAGTTCCTTGGTGATTCGGGGCCTTTTCTGGTTCCATACAAATTTAAGGACTATTTGTTACAGTTCTTTGAAAAATGTCATTGGTATTTTGAATGGGATAGCAATGAAAGTGTAGATTGCTCTGGGTAGCATGGACATTTTAACTATGTTAATTCTTCCAATCCATGAGCATGGAATATTTTTCCATCTTTTTGTGTCTTCTTCAATGTCTTTCAAAAGTGATTTATAGTTTCTAGAATATAGGTCCTTTACGTCTCTGGTTAAGTTAATTCCAAGGTAACGTATGGTTTTTGGTGCTATTGTAAATGGGATGGATTCCCTAATTTCTCTTTCTTCAGTCTCATTATTCGTGTATAGAAATGCAACTGATTTCTGAGCATTGATTTTGTATCCCACCACATTACTGAATTGCTCTATAACTTCTAATAGTTGGGGAGTGGATTCTTTTGGGTTTTCCATATAGAGTATCAGGTCATCTGCAAAGGGAGACATTTGACTTCTTTGCTGATTTGGATACCTTTTATCCCTTTTTGTTGTCCGATTTCTGTTGCAAGGACTTCTAGTACTATGTTGAATAATAGTGGCGAGAGTGGGTATCCTTGTCGTGTTCCTGATCTTAAGGGAAAGGCTTTCAGCTTTTCCCCAATGAGAATGATATTTGCTGTAGACTTTCATAGATGGTTTTTATGAGATTGAGGAATGTATCTTCTATCCCTACACTCTGAAGGGTTTTAATCAGGAAAGGATCCTGTATTTTGTCAAATGCTTTTTCTGCATCTATTGAGAGAATCATATGATTTTTGGCTTTTTCCTTCTGGATAAAATCTATGACACTGATCAATTTGCGAATGTTGAACCACCCTTGCATCCCAGGGATGAATCCCACTTGGTCATGATGGATAATCCTTTTAATGTACTGTTGAATTCTATTAGCCAGGATCTTGTTGAGAATTTTGGCGTCCATATTCATTAGGGAAATCAGTCTGTAATTCTTTTTGATGGGGTCTTTGCCTGGTTTGGGGATCAAGGTAATATTGGCCTCATAGAATGAATTTGGTAGCTTTCCTTCTGTTTCTATTTTTTGAAATAGCTTCAGGAGAATAGGTATTATTTCTTCTTTGAATGTTTGGTAGAATTCCCCAGGAAAACCATCTGGGCCTGGAGTTTTGTTTTTTGGAAGGTGTTTACCACTGTTTCAATCTCTTCATAATTAATTGGCCTGTTTAAAAAATCAATTTCTTCCTGTTTCAGTCTTGGTAGTTTATAGGTTTCCAGGAAGGCCTCCATCTCTTCCAGATTGCTTAATTTATTGGCATAAAGCTGTTGATAGAAGTTTCTAATAATCCTTCCAATTTCATTGGTGTTGGTTGTGACCTCTCCCTTTTCATTCATAATTTTATTAATTTGGGTCCTTTCTCTATTCTTTTGGATAAGTCTTGTCAATGGTCTGTCAATTTTATTAATTCTTTCAAAGAACCAACTTCTAGTTCTGTTGATCTGCTCTACTGTACTCCTGGTTTCTAATTCATTGATTTCTGCTCTA